>NC_058406.1:180764828-180851033 GCF_002201575.2 Neomonachus schauinslandi
TGAGGAGGGCACATTCTGCATGGAGCACTGGGTGTTATGCACAAACAATGAATCATGGAACACTTCATCTAAAACTAATGATGTAATGTATGGGGATTAACATAAGAATTAAAAAAAAAAGAGTAAAAAGAATGGCTATTAATGTAGTCATTAAAAATATGTGGCTCTTACCTAATGAATTCTCTGTTGCTTTTCCCCATTTGTCCTGGTTCTGCCCTTTGGAGACACTATCAAGTTCTCACATTCTCAGATATGAGGTGTTCAGACATTTGGAGTCAGTGCCCACATCTCCCCACCACATCTTCTCTTTTGTGGCCTGAACACCCCAGTCCCTTCTTCTGTTCCTCATGCAGTTGTTTTCAAACTTGTCACCATTGTGGGTTCCCTTTTCTGGGGTAGTTATATTCATTCTGTCAATCTAAGGTCACATCTTTTGTACCTTTATCCAAGAAAGAACCAATTCTGTCGCATGAGTGAATCCAGGGAGAGCTCTTGGAAGCCATGGCTTGCAGAGAACCATGAGATGGACATATCTAAGCCCTGGTGAGATTTTCTAGGTGTTTCTACCTCCCAAGAGAGGCACTATATTTCATCTCTGGTCTGACCAAAAAGCCCATGTGAAAGGTCTATTTAAAGCCAGAACAACCCTAAGCTTACAGGGCTTCCATGAGTTCTGCAGAGACAAAGCCCTAGAGCTCTTGCTTTGACTGTAGCACTGAATGGAAAACCAGAGGGAGAGAGGGCAGGATTGGAGGAAAGGAAGGAAAGAAGGAAGGAAGGAAGAAATACAGGAAGGGAAAGAAGGAGGAAAGGAAGGAGATTCTATTTTTTCTCAGGTGTCTTCATATTTTAATTATTATTATTATTATTATTTTTGAGAAAGAGAGAGAGACTGTGCACAAGCAGGGAGAGGAGAGAGAGAGAGAATCTTTTTTTTTTTTTTAAAGATTTTATTTATTTATTCATAAGAGACAGAGAGAGAGAGAGGCAGGCTCCCCGCTGAGCAGAGAGCCCGATACAGGACTTGATCCCAGGACCCTGGGATCATGACCTGAGCCGAAGGCAGATGCTCAACCATCTGAGCCACCCAGGCACCCGAGAGAGAGAATCTTAAGCAGGCTCCATGCCCAGTGCAGAGCCTGACGCAGGGCTTAATCTCATGGCCCTGAGATCAAGACTTGAGCTGAAATGAAGAGTTAGATGCTTAACTGACTGAGCCACCTAGGCGCCCCAGGTGTCTTCCACATTTTAAAGGATTACAGGATGATTCTGAAGTTGAAAGACCTTAAGTCTTTGTACAGGCTTTTACTGATTGCCTATGCTGTGACAAACATAGTTATCAAGGCTGCAGAGATCAAAAATGCAGTTCCTGCTCTACAATATCAACATAGTAGGAAAAATAGACAAGAAAATAACATGATAAATGAAACAATAACTCACACACTGGTGAGCATGAAGTAATTATATGATCCCAAACCATGCCACTGTTGCCTTGGAGAAGGCTGTATGGTATTACCCAAGAAAAGAATTTCCTCTACCTAATCCTGATCCTTAGTCAGCCATGGTCTCCAACAATGAAGACAAGGCCAGTCTGGTTGGGGGTTGTTAGGAGAAGTTGTAGACTTTGTGAGACTTGCAACCATCTCTGTAGGTGATGAATATGGCCATACATCCTGGTTTACCTAGGACAGACTTGGTTTACACTTGCTTTTCCAGTGTAATTCTTAATAGCACACCTGTTCACTCTCAAATACACCCCAATCTAGATGATAAATTATATGGTCACCCTAGTGATAAAACATCTTAATCTTAGCACCCTTTCAAGGAGGAAACTTCTCCAAACTTTATACAGCCCTAAATCTCATTTTACATTGAACATCTTTCCTAATTCCTCACTGGTTCCATCTATCATTTTTGCAAATGATATCCTACCATCAAGAATGGAGGTAGATGCTGATAGTGATTAGAAACTGAGAATGTTTAATGTTTGTTTTTTCATGGATTGCATTCATAATAATACTCCTGTGGACATTTATTAACCTTTGATATGAGGTCCCTAAGAATTAGTGTTGGATTTGTGTGTCCCATACCTTGTAGCACCAAGGATTATGCTTAGATTCATCCTTGTCCTCTGAGTCACCAAAGGAGACAGCCAAACATCCTAAGACAAAATGAAATGTAGGATGTCATCGGACAAAACAAACCCAAGAGGAACATTTCAAACAAAACAAAAAACCCTCAGGCTGTTTCAGAAAATGCCATCACCATAGAAAAGGGATAAAGAGGAACACAAGGGAAATTGGTGAGGCAGGTTTGAGACCTCCAATTCCCTAGTCAAAGAAAGGCAGATATTACAGAAGTATCAACCACGATGAAGATGTTATCCAAGGGATAACGAAGAAGAGCAGTGCAGCAGCTAAGGCAACTGTCTCCTCCCCATGTGGACCCGTTTGGAGTATCCTCTTCCCACAACCTGCCCTGCCCTGTTTGAATTAGAAACCACTCTTAATTAGCCAAAGTTGATTGGACCAAGGGTAGACAAATGACCCCAGAGAAAGCAAAGTCACAGCTGGGCTTAGTTGATCTCTCTCTCATTTTTCTCTCAATAATTTAGGGTGTGTGACACATCAACCAACTTAGAAAGTGTTGGTCACTGGCATTATGAGATCATGTGGAGTCAGAGTGACCATTTCTGCTCTTTTCCTCCTCAACCAGGAAAGCCAGGGACAAACACCATGATGACCAAGAGTGATAGAAGAACTCAGATTTTTGGTTCCAGTCCCTTATGAAACCAAGCTGTACCTTAATCCCTTGTGTGTCAACAGAACCCCTCCATATTTAAAAAAAAAAAAAACAAAACTCTTTTTGGTTTTGTTATTTATGTGTTTTTGTTTCTTGTAAAAGAAATCCTGAATGAAAGAGAAGATCAAAGAAGGTTATCTTTTAAGCAAAACAGGTGAATGACCATTTGGGTTTCCATTTGGTTATTTTGGTGTTGGCTGGCAAATCCCAGGTAGCACAGCCTGTGCAGAGAGCACCTTAGGGTCTCTGTGTCTGTCTTTACATCTGTGAAATGGGGATAATATAATTTGCCTTATACGGATTGTTGTGAGGTTTTTAATGAGTTTGGAACAGAGCATAGCACACCTGCCCAGATGTGGACCTCTGCCCCCTCCTTGACGGCCAAAGAACACAGAACTCCTTAATATACAGTCACGTGTGTGTCTGGGTAGTTTTACTGGAGATCTGGGGAGTTGGGGCCAGAGTTGGGCTAGGGAGTGATCACAGAAACGAAGAGCCCAGCATTCCCTGGGGTCCTTCCCTCCTCCACTGGCCCCATGATGTCCCAGTTTCATTTCACTCATGCCTTTTTTCTCTCTTCACCTCTCCATTCATAACACACTAGGCTGAAGAAAATTGAGGGTGCTTGGCCAGGAAATAGTTTTCTATTTTCAAGGGGAAGCTCTGGTCCTAGGGGAGAAACAGGAAGGACTGGACTCTCCTGTGTACTTTCTCAGGAGGGTTGCCAGAAAAAACACAGGACACCAGTTAATTTGAATCTCAGATGAACAGCATACATATTACTTTTCTTAAGTATAAATACATCTCCCAAATTTCTTGGGGCATGCTCACACAAAAAATACATTTGTTGTTTACCTGTTGAAATCTAATTTAACTAAAAAAAAAAATTTAACTGGGCATGCCATATATTTATTTGCTCAATCTGCAACCCCATCCTTCAGGCCTTCTATTTTGCTCTTCACATGTCATCTGTTTATTGCCTCTTTATTTCTGTCTCCCCAGCCCCTCTAGGGCAGTGACTGCCTGTTACTCACTTTTGTACATCCAGTGTCTAAACAGTCTCCAGCATTCAGTAGGTGCTCAGCAATGTGTTTGTTGGACAAAGATTCAAGAAGTATCATTTTTTGCTCACTCCTACTGCACCTCAGGTGCCCCCCTCACAGCATATCAATCACTTTCCAAGTTCAAGGGCTTCATTTCATGTCTTCAGCACCCACATGGAGCTTTTTTGTTGAGAACACTCTGCCCCTCCCGTCCATGGCCTCATGTCATCCCAATGTCTCAGCAAGGTCTTGAAATCGTGAAAGGTCAGAGCCCTCCAATCTGTGCTGATTTGGGTCACCATTTCCTTGAGACTTCCTTCGCCTCTTCTTTGATTAAAGCAGTGTTTGCCTCACCTCCCGCTTTTTTAGCAATTACACTAATTAAGCTAATTTTTCTTTGTTCTCTCTTTGCAATTTGCATAAATGGCAAATTTATATATAGTGTCCCTAATTCTCCTGTAACTGCTTTATAATTAACAGGATGCTCAGGCTAAATATAAATAAGTGCAGAAGGAAAAACAGCCTTCTGCTGAAGTACCAATAAAGACTGGGAGAAAAGCAAAGCAGAGAGAAAACAATCCTGAGCCCTGTTCTAAGCTCATTATGCCTGATTGGGTCACAGTTGGAGGAGACTCGCTAAAGGTCAGCTGCTGCCAGAGTGTCTGAGTGCCCCGCCTCCCAGAGCAATTTCAGGACAGATTTTGGGCCATTTGCTTGCAATAATAGTACTACACAATTTTTCAAGGGGGTGGAGCAGCATGGTATGAGGGGGATAGTGGTATGGTGGTCAGGGGTGCTTGGTCTGAAGCCCTACTCTACATCAGACCAGCGGGGTCACCTTGAGTTAAGGAACACCAAAACCGAATACCTGGGTTCCAGATGCTTTCCAGTCACCGTACACTAGAACACTCAGGAACGCCATCATTCCATTTCCCAGATGTGAAAATATCCCAGTGTTGGAGATGTGCTTAAAAGATAGTATTAAATAAATAATGTAGACTTCCTCCTACAGATGTCCATTAATATATTGAGACAGGGCTTATACATTAGTCCTATGTGAATCATTTTGGTATAGTGATTTAAAAGGTGGTCCTTGGGGGCGCCTGGGTGGCTCAGTTGGTTAAGCGGCTGCCTTTGGCTCAGGTCATGATCCTGGAGTCCCGGGATCGAGTCCCGCATCGGGCTCCCTGCTCAGCGGGGGGTCTGCTTCTCCCTCTGACCCTCTTCCCTCTTGTGCTGTCTCTCATTCTCTCTCTCAAATAAATAAATAAAATCTTTAAAAAAAATAAAATAAAAGGTGGTCCTTGGATCCCGGTTTTAATTCCACCTCTAGCTTGTGACCTTGGGAAAAATCTCTTCATGTGTTGAGTCCAAGTTTCCTTTTCTTCAGAGTGGGATACCACAGACTTGTGAGGTTGTTGGTGAGATTAGAGAGCAGCATTGAAGCACTTAGCACAGTGCCTGACACCTGCAAGCCCCAGTACAATTTGACGTTCACATTTGTCAGGTCACATGACTCAGTCTGCATTGGTTTCAGGTGAACTTCACGTTTCAGAAGAACGTGGGCTCAAGCCCTAGAAAGGTGGGTGATCCAACCAAGACACTGTGGGAAGACCTGTCTAAGAAGAGAATCATCTTTCCCCTAAATCTTGGAATTGTGATCATAATCATTGTAAGAATAATGTCAATGCTTCATGTGTGTGTGTTTCCAGAAAAGTCTATAAGAGAGTCCACTCTGTGATGAGCATTGCCCCACACACTAGGCACAGAGAGACGAATGAATCTCAGTCTTCAAAGTGGGGAGATAGGTAGGTAAACAGTCAACTCCAAAAAGATGAGTAAGAGCAATGCTGGTCTCATGGGCTCAGGAGAGGTGGGGTCCATGTATGGGTCAAAGGCCTCCAAAGAAGACTATGTTCACACCAGGTGTTCACACCATTTCAATGTGGAGAGATGGCTTAGAACTTCTCACTTCTCGTCCCCGTTTTTTAATGTATGTCTTAAACATTTTTTTATATTGTTATGTTGTCCATTATATATTAGAATATGCATATAATTTATAAGTAGGTAATACATATGCACAGGAGTGTCTGCTCAAAAGATGTTTCCTAAGAGTAGAGTGAAATCAAAGGAAACAAAGGAGAACTAAAATCAGAGGAAGGAAAGTGAAGTGAGGAAGTCTTCCTGGAGGAGAAACATGGAAGTTGTAGCTCCATGAAGGTAGAGACTGCTTCTCTCCTGTCCCTTATCATGTCCCCAGTATGTGGAAGAATGTCTGGAATGGAGGAGACACTCAGTATCTGCTGAATTAGTGATGAGGTAAGAGGGTAGGAGAATAGAGGAAATGCCCCCTGAACTGTCCAAGTGCTGTGATCTGGATGTTTCTATCCTCCAACCTAAATTCATACATTGAAGCCCTAACCCCAAGGTAATGGTGTTTGGAGGTGGGGCCTTTGAGAAGTAAATATATTTAGATGAGGTCATGAGGGTGGGGCCCCATGATGAGATTAGTTTCTTTCTAAGAAGAAGAAGAGACACCAGAGCTCGCTTTCTCACACACAAACTGAGGAAGACCATGTGAGGATCCAATGAGAAGGTGGCCACCTGCAACCCATGAAGAGGGTCCTCACCAGAACCCAGCCATGCTGATCTCAGGCTTCCAGCCTGTAAACCACCTAGTCGGTGGTATTTTGTTATGGTAACCTGAGTTAACTAAGATACCAAGGTCACACGACCTCTAAAGGGCCATGATTCATGTGATTTCTTAAATCAGAGAAGGGGAAAACAGGTCCCAGGAGGGAGGAAGGTCATGGGCTAAAGTGCACAGGCTGGAGACAGCCATGTGTTTGGGGGACCACAGCAGCTTGCCATAAAGTGGGAGGCATGAATGAGGTTGAAGGTGCAGACAGGGTCAGACGATGGAGGTCCCTGGAGCAGGCTAAGGAGCTTGGGAGTGACAGATACGCCTTTCGGTTGGTCACTGTCCAGCAGATGTGGAGAGTATAGGACATTTGCACTAATAAATGTCCTATTGACATTTGATTCTCACTGGAACTAGTTTTATTTCCTTCAAGGTGTATGATCGGAGGCTGGTCTGAGGCAACCAGTTACTGTCTGGGAGGCAGGTAGGTGATTATGCTAGGGGACCACCAGACCACCCCTAGATTTGATGATTCCCTAGAAGACTTACTCATAGGACTCAGCATAGCGTCCTACTCACAGCTATGACTCATTACAGTGAAAGAATACAAAGCAGAATCAGCCCAGGGAAGAGGTGCAGGGGGCAAAGTTTAGGGGAAACTAGGTGCAAGCTTTCAAGAGTCCTCTCCTAGTGGAATCACACAGAACAAGCATGATTCCTCCTGCAATGAGTCAGTTGTGACAACATTGTCTACCAGGGAGGCTTACTGGAGATTTGGTTTTAGTGCCCAAAGTTTTTACTGGGAGCTATTACATAGGCATCTTCTCCCTGGTACAGAAATTCCAGACTCCCTGAAGGAAAGCAGGTGTTTAACATAAACCACATTATTTGTGCAAACAGTTTGGGTTCTGTGAGTCATGCTTATCGGTTAGGTGATGGGGGAACCCTCTTAAAATCCAAGTTTCTAGACATCAGCCAATGGCCAACTTTGCAAGCAGACCTAGAGACAGTAGGGATATCAGGTTCAGACATGCTGTGTTAACTCTTCTTTGCAAAGTAGCCTTTGATGTTATTATAAAGATGTATCCAGTATAAGGAACTATAAAAGAAAATATACAAATGGGGTGACAAGAGCCACTCTGACTTGTGTTAGAATTACAACTTGGGTTTTCTAAAAATCATAATAGTATTTTTATTATGTTTTTCCCTTATTGAATAACATGTTTTATTTTGGTTTATTCCTTAGTGAAATGGGATAACAGTAGTTCACAGTGTATTAATGAAAGTTAAATGGGATGATGTATGTAAAGTACTGATTTGTTCTGGCCTCTGTGCCCGGCTTGGTGTTTGCACAGGAAAGACTTCCAATAAATGTTTATCGATTGGCTCAGACCACTTCAAGCAGATGGTCAGTCAGTAGGATGTCTTTCAAAAAACTAGAATCGAGGCTGGCATTGGTGGGTAGAAATTGTTCTCCAAGAGTGGATGTTTCCAAGATCACCGAGAATCTCAAAGACACTTCCTCACTTTTCCCGTCTGATAGGATTCAAAGATCCCTTGTTCCAACATTATATCACTGGAAAAGTATTCGATTACATATATATTAAAAAATCCAGAAATGTTTTTTTCATTTTGGTTGGGAGAAATATTTTCAATAATTTTGAGGTTGGGGAAATTTTTGTACTAAGTTGTTTTGTGTGATAAGTATTTTAATGGTGTCAGGAGAGAAATGCCTTTTGTATTGAATATAGCTCATTACAGGCTCCTCAAAGGAAGTCTTTGTTAGAATTCCCAGTAGCTGGTGAGTGCTACTTTAGTGTGATATGAGGAAAGAATGCGGATTTTGTCTGAATTCCAGACCTACTTCAAATCCTGGTCATCCTCTGTGTGTGAGACCTTAGGCCAGTTAAACTCTCTCTGAGTCTCAGTTCCTTCTATTATAAAGGAGAACAGAAATACTTCCTGCTTAGTTTTGTTAGGAAGGTAAGCTAGGATTTATGCAAAGCTTCTATGGAGTAAGTGGCACTAAATGTGACCTCTCTCCCTGGGGGTAAAAGTTTGATTATTTAGAATCCCAATTTAAGCAACAGTTTTCCCCAAAGAATAACTAATTCCAAGAGACCCCCCCCCAAGGAAAAACCTTTTGATATTTGGTTCAGAATCATCATCATTGCCTTTTCCCCATTAAAAGATGAAGTACTCACACTGTATTAGACAGTTTTGGGGAGTAACAAACAGCTCCCGAATTCCAGCAGCTTACAAAAGACATTCATTTCTGCATTGCACACACAACCACAGCTGTGGTTTGACTGTGGCTCTGCTCCATGTGTCCTCTTATTTGGGGATCCAAGCTAGGGGAACAGTCCCTCTGTGGGAAGTGTCCGTCCCTGAGACAGAGGAGGAGAGCAGGAAGATCAAGCCCAACTAAGCAATTGCATGGCAAGCTCCGGCTCAGAAGCGGCACAGCTACGTCTCTAGTCCATTGGCCAAAGCCCAAATCGACAGAGCAGGGGAGGACACTCCTCCCATGTGGGAGGGAAACGTGAATATTCTTGACCATTAATGTGATCTACTGCACATCTACTGTTCACTCTTCGAAAATATCCTCTTATGCCTCCCTCTCCTGATGTTTATAAACTCTTTTTGAGTGAAGAAGATTTGATCATTTCTGCAGTCTGAATTCAGAGTAGGCTTTGGGGTCTTGAATGCTGGCACTGCCTGGTCGAGGAGCATTTCCCAAAATGTTCAGTGGGATGTTATTAGTGTTTCCTAAGCTTATTATCTTCAAGAGCCCCACTATCCCTTTTTATCTGATCATCTCTTAGTTGGAACACACTCTGGGAAACAGTAATGAGCCGCACAGAAGTTAAGAACTTGTGAGGTGCAGAAATCCCCCATTAAATCGGTAGAGAGTCAAGTGGCTGGGGTCAGGGTGGATTCACAGAGATGAACGTAAAGAACGTAAAGAATTCCTTCTGAGCATAACGCAACGTGCTGGACCTCAGAGCAGCAACCACAGGAAAGTCAGGCGGGAAAGGACAAAGCCTGAGTAGTGGGAGAGGCCAGACCTAATGTCAGCTCTGTGCCTGACTCAGAGTGTGGCCAACACGTGGTTCTTGCATGACTGCATAAATAAATGAAGCCTGGAACCAGTGTCAGAGATTAGGGCAGGACAGCTTTGGCAGAGGCAAACAATGAATGTGAGTGGGGAACAGGAGCACAGCTGAGAGATGAGGGTGTCTGGGTCCCGCTCCTCAGCCTCCCCTCCCACTCCAGCTGTGGTTTCACCAGGTGTGACCAGACAGCGCCTTGCCTCAGGCACCTGCCAGGTATCCCTTTCCTTACATCTGCACTTCTCTGCCCCATGGTGGAAGCTCTGGGCTCTCAGGCATGTGCTACTTCTGAGATGCTTTCTACAGGCTTCTCAAATCCCACACTTGGAGCCACCGGTTGCCCTTGGTGGCCCTCTTGATAACACGAATGTGTTTGACTCCTCTCAACTCGAACATAGCTTTGTATGGGCTGCTTTTGCTTCCTATCACCCCCTGTCTCTAGCCTGTGTCCTTGCTCACATTTACAAGCAAGTCACTTACTCATCAGTCTGAGGATCTGTTTCCAAGGAAGGCCAGGTTCAGACACAAGACAACCAGTGACTGAGCCCACTGTCCAGGACCGTGGAGGGAGGTCTCACACAGACAACTGCAGGAAAGTACGGTAATCAAGAACACAGGCTGTGGCCTGGACTGCCTGGGTTTACATGCCTACAGAGTTGCTGTGAGTGTTGAACATGTTAATAGATGTAAAGCACCTAGATCAGGGTGCACACCGAGTGCTTTGTGAGCATAGAGCTGGGTCTAGCTGGGGTAAGTGGCCAAATGCAGGTGAACCAGTAAGATGAAGATTAGTGTCCATGTCTTATCCAGCGGAGGCTGGGACTCAGAGGTGAAGCAGCTATCCCTAATAGGTAGTCAGCTGGTCAGAGGCCAGTCCCAGAACCCCAGGCCCACGTGACACCAACAGGTGAGCTTCTCAGACTCTCTGCCTAACTTGCTGTGGGTTTCCTGGTCTCTGGGGGCCTGACCTCAGGGGACTTGTCCCAGGCCTCTGCTCCAGAATATGTGTGATGTGCTTTGTGCATTTCTGCATCACTCATCTGGGGATGTCCCAGCACAGCCCTGCCGGCCAGCCCACCAGGGGGCAGTGTGGAGGCCACTAAACAGATTCTGAGCTGCCACTTTCCGCTGGGGCTTTTGCTTACCCCATTCTCTGTTTCGTGGGGACTCTTCTACAAACTCTTGCTGTTATCTCTCCAAACTGTAGCCTCTGGTACTCGGTGTGTAGGCAGCATGGCAACCAGGCTTCTGGGCCACCTGGGGCTGAGTCCTAGCTCTGCCAGTTCCTGGTTGTAAACCCTTACATCTCTGGGTCAGACTCAATTAACACCTGTGGAAGAGTATCCTATGACTTGTAGAGAGGGTCCCTCATGAGTCTAGAAGTAGCCCGTGTCCAGTTCTTACCGTGGCACAGCAAGGTCAGCATGTTGGCTCCATGCCCTCCTTCCGCACCTGGTACACAAATTTCCCTGAATATCTGAGGGGACACTTACTTCACCTCATGACCCCCCACACATGCCAGAGACCAGTTTCTCTTTTCTTGCCTGTCCGGAGCTGACTATGGCCATGGTTGCCTGAAGACACTTGTTGGGATTGGCCCTGGAGCCTCCTCACAGGCATCCCAGAACCCCTACCGCTGCCCCTCCCCGGACAAGAGCCCCGTGTCCAGTGAAAACACTTCTTTCAGTTCAGTATGACAATACCAGTGGAGTGCCTGTCAGTGCCCATGACACCAGGATGACAGCAAATGGCCCAAGCTTCATCCAATGGAGAGAAACACCCTTGGGTGGGAAAAATCTATTGACCGTCCCCTTCGTGTGAGGGTGGTGGGAGTGGAGACCTTCACATTGGGAGGAAGCAGGTGAGAGCGACAGTGGGGCGGCTGTCCTGGCCATCTCGGGAGGGACCGAGGAACGGGACTAAGCAGTAGTGAGGGAGTGAGGGCTGTGAGGCTGGACCCCAAAGAGAAACTCTCTGAGAAGTCCCCGTGGGGAAGAGGCTGAAGGAGATTTGAGGACAGGAATGCCAAATTTCCATTTCTAGGTTGTCTGGGGCTCTGCAGAGTAAAACCCCTGAGAATCTGAATTGTCAGGAAACGCGGGCCCGGGAGCCCCCCTTTCAGGGCATGAAGGAATGGGAGGAGTATCTGCAGGGAATTGTGGGAAATTCAGCCAAGATGCTGAAGCAGAAGGATGGGACCAGGAATTCAGAGATGGAGAGTATGAGGAGAAACATCTCTGTACATCTCCAGCCTCTGCCGAGGAAATCAGACAGCAAAGGGAAGCTGGGACTGGGCCAGCTGCGTCCTGGCGGGAAGGACAGGACACACGCCCTGGGTGTGTGTAGCAGGGAAATGAAGCTCCATTCACAGAGGTGTGCACAGGGGGGCAGTAGCCTAGAGCTGGTAATGGCTGGGTATTGCCAGGCTAGGACGGATGGGGTGGTGGAGGGAAAGGTTAGCAGATCACAGGCAGGGAGAGCCTTAGAGAGAGGACCACCCAGCAAGAGTGTGACTTTTGATGCAGGGACACCATCCATCCACCGTCAACTGTGCAGCCAAAGAACCATGCGCTAACATCTCTCTAGCGCCCCCTGCTGTCCTGTGTGTGTCCTACCTCTGCTTCGGGGCTTCAAGGCTTTAATGGGAGCCCCCCAGCTGCCTGTAGCAAGTCAGCCCTGAAGTGCAGGACCTTTAATGCCCCAAGGGAAACTCCCAATCAATAGGCAGGAGAATTCACAGATCCAGGCTGCAGTTTTGCTGTGCACTCTAAGTGGGTCAACTTGAAGTTCATTCTGCAAGGTTCTTCAGAAGGTCCCCAGGGGAGAGGGCTCCAGCTGATCTTTCTCCTTTCCCCACTGCTCCTACTCCTCCCATGTGCTAACCGAGACCACCTTCCCCATGAACTGCCTTCCTTGGGGACCCTGTCCTGGACCTCTGGGACAACCCCAGCTAAGATGCCTGGAGAGTGGTCTGGAAGGGCACATGGGATCTGGATAGCAAGGGGGACGTTTCCACCTGGAAAGAAGCAGCCAAGTTGTGGGAACACAGGAAAGGGGGTGGCCCAGTCTTGGGGGTAGGGATGCCCAGGAAAGGCTTTTTGGAAAATTCCACACTTGAGTCCGATCTTTCAGAAAGAAGTCTTTCCCCAGACTGAAAATCTTGTGGGGCCTCAAGAAGCGACTCTGTCCCCACTCTTCCCTGCAGGAGAGGAGCTGATGGCCGCCCACTCGCAGTTCTTCACTCCCCGTGCTGCTTTGAAAGGCTCCGATATGAGGGAAAATATCCTCTCTGGGGAGCACTTGCCCTTCATGCTTTGCCAAACGCCTCCTCAGCAACAGACCCACAAGCCCGCTGCAACCAACTGAGATTCAAAGAGGAAACACATCCAAACGAAGGGTTGGAGCAAAGACTGTGTTTACCGTGGCTCTGTGGCACTGTCTGCAATCTGCCCTGGAGGAATTTCTGCTGCCTGCGACCAGCAGGCCTGGGGCAGGCTCCTCCCCTGGGTGCAGACAACTCTGTGGGAATGGGGGAAGGCTTGCCATGGCGAGTTGGAAGCTGTCTGATGAGCCTCAGGGCAGCGGCCCCAAATGGTTCTTTGATGCTTATCTCTTAATAAAGTGGGTTTTGAGTTCGACACAAGTGATCTTAGAGAGGGGGTGCTTAGAAGATGAGGGGTATTGGGACTGTGGTCCAAATCTCTCATTTATGGTGGGAAAACGAGGTCAGAATAGGGAAATGACCGGCCTTGGGTCACCATGTGCGAACAGCAGACCACTCAGGTAGTTGCTTTAAATCCTGACAGCAAAAGAGCAGGGTGGCAGCTAAGTTTTCAAGCTTTGGACTGATTTGTTTCCTCTAGAGACCTCAGACATTCTCCTGGATTCTCAGATCCTCAAGTGCAGACATCCTAATGGCCAGTCTCCCCCGAAATAGGACTGTAAGTCAGTTAAATTCCCCCCCACATGGATTCCTGAGTCCCACTCGTAAACCTGGCTCTGTGGTGCATCCTGGATGATGAAAAGTGTGAAAAGCAAACACAGAATAAACACAAAAAGGTGGACTCTGTCCTCAACACCTGACAAAGAAGACAGGCCAGGCCCCAGCCCCCCCACCCCAGTCAGGTGTTGGGTGGGCATCCTGCCCGCAGTCTTGTCCTAGCCGCCTGTCCCCATCCCCACTCAGCCCTCCTCTGAGAGGAGAACTGATGTACTGAACAGCTGTCTCATCAACTCCATCCGTCAACAACAAATAACCACTGGTATCACCCCATTTCACAGATGAGGATGTGTCAGCTTCCCTACACCCCGAACCACAGCCCAGGAGTCTCCTCTCCATTTCCGTGGCTGACGTTGAATAACGTTATCAGTGAATTCATTCCAGGTGTGGAAGCCTGGCTATGCCTTATTTTACCTGTCCCAGGTGAGGTCTGCCTTCCAACAGGGGATCCCGGACAGGTAGTGCCTCAGTCCATTGCTTTCCGGCCTTGGCTATGCAGTAGAATTGCCTTAGAGACAAAGTTAGAAAAAGAGAATAGGTTCCGCTCCAGAGACTCTGGTTAGGTGCTCTGGGTGGGCTCTAAGAGCTGTAATTTCTAAAAGCTCCATAAGATTTCTGAGGTACACTAATGGTTGTGAAGAGCATAGGCTTCTGAGGGCTCGAGCACCGGAGCAAGCTACAGTTGCGTTGAGAAGTTTCGAAGTAGCTGGGACTCAGAGATGTTGAAAGCAGACTGTACTGCCCAGTTACCATGGCAGGAGCGGTAATGTTCAAAACAGGCACTAATTGTTAAACTCTCACCAGGGAGGGTGCTGTGTTGGGTTCCTTAAACACAGGATCGCTAATCCTCCCAGTGACTACGTGGGGCAGTTTTTCTCCATTTTATGAAAAGGAATGGAGGTTCAGAAAACCCCCCTGCTGCCTGCCAAAGCCTGTTCTCACCACAACACAGCCCACTGCTTCTGCATCACCTCCCACGTCCCGCACTCTGCCTTCAGCAGGTGGTTCACACCCATAGAATCTAGCGTGGTCTTCACAGTCATTGCGCGGCTCCTGCCCCTCCCCAAGGCAAAGCTGCTTACAAATGAGCTCAGAGCTGGAGGACAGAAAATTACATCTGTGTAAACTCCTTGGCTCCTACCAAGAAGACTTATGTAAATGCCATTTTCTTGGTTTGGAAATCCTTTGAGTTTTTCTCCAACATGAACATCTTTCTTTCCATGAGATTACTCAAAATCCATTTCTTTAATCGGTTCTTCCCAAACCCCTTGAATCCTCATCCTTAGAACTCACCTTCATTTATCAGCCTGTATTGAACATCATGTAAGCCTGGTTTAATGATTTATATTGTGCTTACCAGGTGCAAAAAGCTTGCACATATTTTAGATCTAGAACCTTTACAATAACTCTCCAGGATGATATGATTACTCCCATATTTCTGAGGTCCGGAGACACTAAATTATGACTTGGCCAAAGACTAATAGTTAGTAATGGGGTGGAGGAGGGTTGGAGCCTAGCGTTGTCTCTCCCCAAACCCAAATACTGTCCATGAGCCATGCTAAAGACTTGCCAAAATACAAGGATAAAAGTAAGACCTCTATTGTGTACCCCAAGAAAAATGTACATCATGGGGTACTTACATATTTAATCAAACTTCCAGGCGTCCACATGGAGTAAGTCCATTCTTCGATCAAGGAACATCTAGTGGATGCCCACTAAATGCTCAGCACTATTCTAGGCACTAAAACATTAAGGCAAATATGACCTGCTCACTGGGGTTGGCGTAGACAAGCAAAATAGTGAGAGTACCGCACCAAGGATGCAGGGACAGAGACAGGCAGGTGTTCTCATGGGAGCAAAGAGGGGTCACCTCCAATGGAGGCTTGCGGACAATATGCCCCTGGGGGGTTCTTAAAGGTGGTTAGGGACTGACTGGAAGAGCATGAGGAAGAGTCCACGCAGAAGGGACAACATGGGCAAAGGTTTGGAGCCAAGAAGCAGAGCCACTGAGTGTGTGTGTTTACATACATCTGTGCATAGGCGTGTGTGTGTGTGTGGGTGTGTGTGTGTGCACATGCAAGCGTGAACACGTGCGTGCATGTGTGGCAGAGCAACAAATGGTTTCTCGTGGCCTGAGGACTGAGTATGAGGTAGTGAGGAGATGGGGGCCAGTGAACGGAGGGTCTTCTTTCTAGCGCTTGCTATGTTTTTGGGACTATCCAAGTTGTCATGGGAGTTATGATACAAGGAAGAGACAGACATTTCATTGTATTATTTTTTATTGTAGAAAATTTCAAACATTCAAAAAATTATAAATAGCATTGTTATGACAAATGAACATGGAGTCACCACCCAGAAGGAACAGAGGTTCACGTTCATTCTGTTTGCCTTAGGGCTTTTAAAAAAATGTGAAAGTATCAGAGGTAGAGGTGAGGTCCTGTTCTTAGGGCTTCTGATCCCTGCCCCTCCCCAGGGGGCGGGGGGCAGGCTATCATCAGACTTCAGGTGGACAGGAAACCTCGTGTGCCTGCTTCAAACATTGGTCACGTTTTCATATACATTGCCTTGTGTGTTTTTGCAAGTTACATAAATGGTAATATTCTGTATGTTGCATTTTGCCACAAATATAAGTATGATTGTATTCATTGATATTCTCTATAATAAGCTATGGTGGGGTGTTTTGTTTTGTATTGTTTTGGTTTTGGTTTTACTGAAGAAACTGCACAACCCATGTATGGCAATGTGTTCTTATTTTTACAAATTTTAAATTTTGCTTTAATTCATCTTAAATTTGCTTTTGTATAGCGATGTGAGATGAGATGTTGAGACCTAATTTTATTGTTTTCCTTATATTAATCAGTTGCTCTGTACCACTGAATAGTCTTCTTGTGTCCACTGATTGAATTCTAATGTATTTCTAAAGTTGCTGTATATGGGGGCACCTGGCTGGCTCAGTCGATGGGGCTTGTGGCTCTTGATCTCGGGGTTGTGAGTTCAAGTCCCATGGTGGGTGTAGAGATTACTTAAAAATAAATAAACAAAAAAATAAATGAAAGAAATAAAGTTGCAATATACGGGTGGTTTTCTTTTTCTTTTAGATTTTATTTATTTATTTATTTGAGAGAGAGAGAGAGCATGAGCAGGGAGGAGGGACAGATGGAAAAGCAGACTCCCCACTGGGCAGGGAGCCCAATCCCAGGACCCTGGAATCATTACCTGAGCCAAAGGCAGACACTTAAGAAACCTACTGATCCGCCCAGGCGCTCCTATGGGTGACTTTCTTTCTGGGATCTCCTTTCTTTTGTTGATCTATCTGGAAGATTGTTTGCAAAGTAGCCACAATTTAATGTATGGGAGGCCAGAAGGGAGAAGGGTAGGGACAGCTAATGTATTAGCCAAAGCCAAATAGTATTTGTCACATGGTTTTGCTCCTTCATCCCGTAAGGTGGTAAATTTGATTAATGGATTTTTGTAATTTTGAGTCTTTTTTTCATTGTTTTGTGTGTGTTTAAATACTTTGCTGGAATCAATTTACTAATATTAGAATTTTTGCATTTTTGCTCAAAAGTGATATTGCCAGTGATTTTCCTTTTCACTCTGATTCTCATCTCTCTGGTGTTGAGTTTACCAAATAAATTTTTATTTTGCCTTATGATTTGGGTCTTGCGGTGCCTGCCAGCAGTGGTGTCAGTTTCAACTGGGCATTGAGATTCTAGATCTGAGTGGGCCACTGGGCCACTGGGAAGGCTGCAAGACACACACAGAGCCTGGTAGCAAGTCATCTCCCCGTGGGGGTGGTCTCTGTAGCAGGCCACACAGCAGCCCACTGACTATTCTCAGATCACCCATGTGACCGCTCTCGGGCAAGGGAAAGTGACCTCATGGGTGGCGTGAGGGGCCATCGGCTAAAATCAGAACCCATGTAGCTGACAGCTCCATAAGCATAGCTTCCAGATCCCCACAAGGGCTGTGCCCATTTACACATCAACCCCACACAGGGAAGCTCAAATGTATAGCTTCATGCGGGCATTCACGGTCTACCCACGTCCTCCCAGTTCACCAATCATGGGGCGTTTTCTTTTTCCTTCCTTAACCATATGTCGTGTTGCCTGAAACAGAGCTGACACTCCCCCTTTATCAGGTGTCCTGGGTTTACCCACAGTCAAATTTGTCCGTCCAGAAAGAGAAGATTTTGTTCTTCCTTTTATTCTCAGCGAGTGTCCCTCTTTCTAGTCTCTAGAAGAGCTTGTAAAAGGTAGAAACTGTCCATTTCTAGAAGGGTTCGTGAAACTTGAAATGATTATGTGCTGTTGTGTTTATGGTAGGGGGTGGATTTTTATTACAAATTTAATTTACAGAATGGTCATGTCAGGTTTTCTGTTTATTCTTGAGTATATTTTGGTAATTTTTAATTTTTTAAAAACATATTAATTTTATCCTAGTTATTAAAAATCATTGTGATAATACTATTGCAGCATTGTTTATTGTTAAAATTTCTCCTGAAGCCACAATTATGCTTTCTTTGTCCTTCCTAATATTGTTACTTGTGTCTTCTCTCCTTTCTTGAGCAATCTTGTCAAATAGCTCTTTACGAATCGTCTCAATGAGCTAGCTACCTTTTTAAAAAAGAAATGCCTTTACGGTGTCCTTTTTTTTTAATTTAATTGCATTTTGATTTTATTTTGATTTTACCTTTTCAAGTTCCTTTCAGTTTATTCTTTGGTTCTTTTTCCAGCTTTTGAATTAAATATGTATCTTCTGAGGATTTAATTTTTTTCTAATGCCTACATCTAAGACAATATATTTCCCTCTAAGTATTCTTAAATCACATTACTCAGGTTTTAATGGATAACGCCTTTCTTGTCATTCACTTCTAGATTTCCATTATGATTTCTGCTTCGACTCGTGAATTATTGTGTTTTTTTCAATTTCTAAACATATGTTTTGTTTCTTTGCATACTTTCCCTCAAGGAAGGTGATGGCGGCCTATTTTCCTGACAGCAATGATGCAGACGGTTCCCAGAAAAACATAAAGGTGGAAATAATAAACACATCAGGTTTCTCTCACAGGAAAAAAAAAAAGAAATAACTTTCCTAGATGAAGTATACAACTGCACAGAATAATGTTTACTTACTGCTGATTTTCTTGTGGGCATGTTATCATTCAACCCACATTTAGTTAATATATGCAACGGCTATGTTTGGAAGTGAGGAGACAGTTTGGGAACAGGAGAAATTGAACAGTGAAGAACTCTGCTGGGGCCAGCAGGGAGCATGTGGGGCCAGCAGACGGGGCCACTGACCCGGAGAGGTGGGTAAGGTCCTTAGAGGGTTCGGTTGACCTGTGCCTTGTGGAAGAAGCAGGAGCCGACCAGGTGGTGGAGAACACTTCTCCAGGCCTGGGAACAGCCTGGGCAAATGCATGGAGAACCACCAAGGAGGTGGACTTAGGGGATGATGCGGGAATGGAGGAACATTGAGCCATTTTTTTTTTTTTTTTTTTTAGCAGCACCTAGAAATAAGGTCAGAAAAGCAACAGGATTCTGAGCAGGGTAGGCTTCTGAAGTGATGGTTTGAAAGGTGAACTTCACCTCTCTCCAAAGCCCTCCAGCCTCCCCAGGGACTCATGCCGCTTCCTTTGCTCCTGGGTCCAGCTGGGCCGTCCTCACCTTCTTCTAAGAAAAAACAAGAGCGGGCCAGTCTCAAGGCATGGAAAAATCATTTGCCTCACAGCTCCACAGGTGGGGAACAGAAAGGATAGCACAGCAGCACTGGAACTCTTCCAGCTCTGGGCTCTGTGCGGGGGGGCCCCCCATGCATTACCTCATTCAGTTCCACGAGCCAGACTCTGTCCCACCACTGGGTCTCACATCACAGAGGAGACCATGGGGTTTCAGGGTGGTGAGTGCCTGCCTATGCGGAAAGCAGCTGAGGCAGGGTTCAGTCCCTTCAGGTCCAACGAAAAAGCCCATGGCTCCCTCCTTGTTTCTCTGGAGAATGAGAATGTCAGTTTTTCCTGTGGGACTCCCAAAGGTAATAAGGCAGACTTACGGCAACCTTAAACCTTACCCACAGCTTTGTAACAATTGTAGCTACACAAGAGAGTGTCACGGGCCACCTGAGCAATGGCTAACTCAGGAAACAATTCTATCATTTAGGGTGCTTTCAGCTGACGGTAACAGAGTATCTGACTCAATGTGACTTAACCAATAGGGTTTTATTTTCCTCTCCAATAACAAGGTGTCCAGAACTGAGTGTTTCTAGAACTGATTCAGCATCTTGAAATGCCCTCAACGAGGACCCAAGCATTCCCCCTCTCTGAGCTGATCTTCTCGGTGCATAAATCATGTCACCGCTCATGGTCCCAAGATGGAAATGCCAAAAGGAAGAGGGAAGTAAGTGCCTTTTTTTTTGTTTGTTTTAAATCTATTTTTATCATGGAGTGGGGATGAGCATTTTCTGGGAGTCTCTCCCAAACATTGCAAACTTCTCTTTATGTCTCCTTAGCCCAAACTGATCCTCATGACACCTCTCGTTGCAAGGGTCTGTCACTTCCATCCCCTGTCAGAGCTGAGCTCAGCTGGGGCAGAGACAGGCAGGCAGCCTGGGCACTGGTCAGACCGTCCACGGGGTCCACAGCGTCGGCCACAGAGACGCAACCTGATCGCGCATTACTGCTGCCTCCTGCTTGCATTTATTGTCTTGCTGCTTTATACCATGTATGACTCATTTAGGAAGGGAAACAGCCACCTATTACTTAAATAAAATTTATTTGGTGGAAACTCTTTCCAAACCAGGAATCAATTGTTTATTCAGTCTATACAGGAGATATTTGCTGAGAACCTACTTCCTGCCAAGTTAGGTACTAGCGACAGAGAGAAAAATCTTTGTCATTTAGATGATGATGATGACTATCATCATCATCATTCCATCATCAAGTGATTCCTTTGTGGTAGAAAAATGTTAATAATCCCTGACTCTGTTGTTAGAGATCTTTACCTCCTGGGGTGGCAGATCTATACTTACCCTAAGGCAGTTATTAAGCATGATGCGTTCCCCCCTCCCCACCCCCCTACCATCCTGTCCTGGGCATGGAGTGAGCTGGAAGGACTGAAATGTGGGACAGTGCATGCAGAACTCACCCCCAGGGAATTTGTGAGCCCAAAGTTGGCAGACACCATGAAGCTGTAATTCTAGAAGACATTGGCTTTGCTGCTTTACTTCACAGCAAAACCGAAGTCCCTTGGTTGCAGCAGCCCCAGGTTTTCTATGGGAGGACCTAAGCCAGCTAAAGACATTTTCCCATCTTCATAGGGTGTCCCCTTCCAGCGCCTTGCAGGAAGTGGAGTCCCACATCTGAGATCCGATGAGAGCAGTCCAGGTACCAGGTGCCGGGTGGTGGGGGGAGAGTTAGTGGAGGAGCAGGCTGGCCCCACAAGGCCTGGGAAATGGATGGGCAGTGTGCAGGTCAGGTCCTTTCATCAGAGAGGGATGCCTGGCAGCAAGGGTCAGAGAGGAGAGTGAACAATAGCACCAGCAGTAATAGTAAGGGCGTGGTGAAGGTGCACTCAGTATGAGCCTAGACGCTCAATCTTGTAATCCTCGCTTCAATGCTGTAAGGCAACTAAGGTGCAGAAAGGTGAAAAAAAATCTGGCTAGAAAGCATCAGAAATGGGTTTCAAACCAAGTTGACCTGTTTCCCAAGTTTTTGCCATCACACCATGGTAATTTGAGTGCAGCTGTTAGCTGGGAATGGGCTATTCATGAAGGCCTTGTAGAAGATGTACAGAACAAGAATATTGGGGCCAGAGAGTGATTTGAGTGACGATCATGAGCTTCTTGAGAGTGGGCATTGTGTTCCAGTCAGCTTTTATTCCTAATGCCTGGCATATACTGTGTGTTTCATAAATATTTACTTAGCAGGTAGGATGCATAGGAAGAGGTATGTGATAGTGGATGGATAGAGTCTAATTATGGAGTCTGCACTTCAGCCTCTAGTTGTGGGGGGGGGGGTGGCATCAGGAATGTTTCTAGAGCAGAGAAAGTGACAGGGGAATAGTGCTGTTTCAGGATCACCTGGGCAGAAATGTGCAAAATCTTCATTCCCAAGTCCCTTGAGGCAGAGTGTATCTGATCAAATCCCCCATGGGGAGTCTTGGGCCACCCCAGCCCAGCCAGCCATACTCAGGCTGGGGATGTGGGCTCGTCAGCACATCAGGGTGGGGGGAGTCTGGCATAGGCAATAGGGAAAGGGGGAGCTGAGGAGCCAAACTTATCACCCTTTAGCATCCTCCCTGCCTGTCCACCTGTGGGTGAGGCCACCCAGCCCACTCTAGTGGCATTGTCTTGAGATGTTCACCTGGTTCCCCCTCCCATTTACCACCCTGGGCCCACATCCTTCACTATAAATGTCTCCTTTCAGATCTCATTCTTGCCTGTCTGCTTACCCACTCAGGCTTGGCACTTAAAACTTCTGATTCTCAAACCACATCAGCACCTTTTACCAAGGTGCTCAGTTCATTTTGTGTTTGAAACATGTCTCAGAGTTGTGAGATGTATGTTTTCTCCTTTGCTCCAGCCTGGCTGTCCGAATCCCAGCCTCCAGCTCAGCTGGGCAAACCACTGGGACGATGAGAGTAAAGACACACTCTTACAGGAGAGCCAGTGTCCTGGACAGACATTGACTATGCAGAAGCCAGAAGAGGGGCACTGAGCATGCTGCTCACAGGGCCAGGAAGAAAGAATTAGGTGGAGACTGACCTGACTTGCCATTAACCAAAAAATGAAGTCCATGAGAAAACATGGCAGGAGGCAAGAGGTGTGTGTGTGTGTGTGTGTGTGCACGTCTGTCTGTCTATCTCTGTGTGTTTGTGGTTGGGTGTCCTAGGCAACTATGTCAAATCCATAGAACATGTCTTTCAAGGCTAAGCTTGGATTAGTAACAAATGCTTTGGGATATTGCACTACCTAAAGATGCAAAATAGAATTGATTGCTGGCAGTTCCTTGGGAAAAGATACCAAGAACATCTCCAGAAAGAGCTGTTGTTGCTTCGGGATGTTTGCCAAGGGTAGGAGAGAGGGGGACACACCATGTGTGCCATGCATTTCCCATCTCATGAGGAGTCACGGGGTCAGAGGTGCACAAAAGTGTCCAGTTCACATTGTCACCCTGGGAAGAAGGTCCTTTAGGAAAGCTCTGATGGGTGGTCATCACATTGCCTCCTCAAACGTCATTGGGCAATGAGGCCCAGGTCTTTTTCTTGTAAAGCAATCCTTTCCGTTAGACAGGTTTAGCTGTCCAGAAGTTCTTCCCTGGATGGGATCCCAATCTACTCTTGTTTCCACACACTTGTGTTGGTCCTACTTCTGCTCTCCTGAGATGCATGTGATGAGAGTTCTCTTTCTTTCGCACGGAATCATAATGCCTCTCCAGTCCTTCTTTTCCTCTCCACTCTTTTGTGGGTTTGAGACCCTTACCACTCACCTCTATCCTCTTTCTCCTGCTGAGTCTGTACCAGGTGCTCCATCAACCAGTGCACAAATGAGCACCTCCAGTATTTGGAGAATACCCACCCTTTCCAACCCCTGAGGCCGGAGTTGAGTGGCTCTGACCCTCAGAAGCTTCTTTCTTCCATTGAAGATTAACATTCTTCCTCAGGGATTCTCCCTATTGTTCTTACTTCTACCCTTTGGAGCCATCCAGAGAGTCTTAGTATATCATGCTCATTTCAAGGAGCAGGGGGAGATGGTGAAGAGGACTTGGTTGAGGAGATCTAAGACACAATTAATAGAGCTGTTCCCAGTATGCCCTCTTTTCCAGATGGACTTGTGGCTCCTTGGAGAAGCAGATGCTTGGGATCCTACTCCCTCTCCCCCCATCAGCACCCATCATATATTACCCCTGAGTTTCTCCTGATGATGACTAGTTCTAATTCCAATTTTGAGCTAGAAGAAGGTTCACTGCCTCTTTCTATGTTCAATACTGGCTATGCGGGCAGGGGTGAAAAGAGGGGATGTCACCAAGTAAAATTAGGTAATAAAAACTAGGTGACATAGTTCTATTGAAAATGCATCCCTCATGCAAAATGCAAGATGTGACAGCTTTCGTCCACAGAGCTGCCTGAGGATTGAGTTTGACATTGCTGAAAAAGGAGATGATTTTTTTTAGTGGACTTTTTAATGTCTTGGTGTTTTTAAGTGGATAGAGATTTTTTATTTGTTTATTTCTGTATTGCTACCTTTGAAATCCTTGAAGACTGATGCCCTCAATCTGAATTTGTTCAGATTGCCCTTTGTAATGAAATAGAATGTAATTTATTTCTCTGGATGTATTCTATTTTTCCTGTGCTCTTACTTTCTTGAAAGTTTGCAGACATATTTGTCACTGGCCTTCATAATAAGGTCCTGAATTAGGATACCCTTATGAAATAAATGCCTATATATGTTTGTATATGTATTTACATATTTGGCAGCAGGCTTTAATTTATAATTTAGTTCCATTCCTCTAGTTGATGGTTGAACAAGCACAGCTTTTGAAGCAATTAGAATGCATCTTAGTTTGTTTTCCCACCACTTCTTTAAAATCTATACAATGAGGCACTCTTCCCCTGCCCCTGGGTGAGAATAAGGCAAATCCAAGACTTTTCTGGTAACTCTCAAGTCTTAACTGGCAGTTCAATCATCATCTTAAGTCTCAAAAATTGTCTTGATTCAGTAATGGAATGCCAAGTCAAAAATAGTACCCAAAACCTAAACAAGATTTGGTATTTAGTCTTTCGCCTTTCTCCAGCTTAGATGTTTTTAGGCTGGAAGACTGTGGAGAGAGAGGTTGGGGCTTTGGGTCAACTTCTCTATTCCTTGGTCTTGTGCTTCAATAATTTCCCAGACCCCAGCTTCTCAGAAGCCTCTGACTCTTCCAGGGTTGGGGGAGGAGGAGGAAGGAGAGGTAAAAGATTGGTAAGGTCCTCTTTGGATGGTGCCATCATCGGCTGCCCTAGCATTCCAGAACCTGGCAGGAGCATGGGCATTTTTTGGCTCTTCAAAAAACCTATCACTGAGAATCTCCCTTGAGGTTCCCACCACCCAGATGGAAGCAACTCTCTTTGGGCAGATGCTTCCTCACTTCCCCAAACCCTAGGGACTCAGGTTCTGGATGATGGGATCTGCCCCCACTCCTGGGCAGCCCTATCAATTTACATGTCTTTCTCTCACCCTAAAGAGTCCCATAGTGGTTCATGGGAAACACTCCAAGAAATGCTGGGTCCCCACCCAGCAGGATTCCCCAGCTTCTACCCCAGCTCTGCTCTGCCCTCTACATTTCATGGTTAGGAATCAGACCTCAACTGTGGGGAACACATTTCAAATAGCTTGGGATAGTTCTTTTGAAGACTCTCACTAAACTTGATATGGCACCCCAACATATGAGGATGTCTCTAAAGAAATCTCCTTGATAATTTTCCTCCTTCTATCCCCTTAGCCCTCTTTAAATCCTCAGTGGGGAAGAGGTTCCTTTAGCCCTGGAACAGGTCTTCTGACGTTTCCTTTATAAATTCCAACATGGGAATCTGGCTTTGAATTTCTCATCTGTTATCTCATGATACTTATCAGAGACTCCAGTTTCAACATCCTGTTCCAAATTTGTTTCAAGATAATTTGTATGCCAAGAGGAATTTTTATTTCTTCTCCCTTTGGTCTCCCATCCAAATGTTCCAAGACATTATGATTTTATGACTCAGTCTCTAAGACATGTTTTCTAAGTCACAAGATGGGGAATGACTCATGCCTGGTCTGTACTAACTGTGAAGCCCATAAAATACAGGATAGCTATACTAAAGTAAGTCTGGATATTCTAGAATTCCAGGTAGAGAGAATTCAGAAGAGAAAAAGGATTTTGTGTGCTAAGAATTAAAGGGAGAGACTGCATTATTTTAGGTAATTGGTGACTAGATCCAGGTAAAAGTACTTGAAAATTAAGGCGAACTTTGGAATTATTTTGGGGGACTGCTATGAGCTTCATATATAACATACCAGTCAATCCTCCAAACAACCTGCTTATCCCTAAACTAGCATTCATTCTTCAGATTCTGATTATATGTTACTTTAGAAAAGCTTTTCTGACCCCAGACTATATTAAATGCTCCTACTCTATTGTCCCAGAGCAAATTGTATTTGGGTACTCATTGCACTGCATTATAATTGTCTGTTTACTTCTCTGCGTCATTAGTTAGCTAAATGAAATGTCAAGTCAGCAATAGTAAATATTTGATAAATATTTGACATGTGTATTTTAGGATAGTTATGCTACAGTAATAAACACTCCCCAAATCTAAGCAGCTTATCAGAGCAGAGGCTGAGTGCTTAGTCAAGCAAAGTCCTAGAGACTCCCCCTGGTAGCTGCACTCCAAGGGGGGTATTATAGTGGAGAAAGGAACAACGGAAGGTCGGCATCAACACCTCCGTGCTTTGCTAGCACGTGACACAAGTCACCTCTCTCACGGCCCATTGGTCAGAAGTGGTCACAGGAAATGCTCATGAGATGCTTGGTGTGCACTGTTACAGCTGCCTACCCTGGTCCCAAAG
Organism: Neomonachus schauinslandi; assembly: GCF_002201575.2. Classification (NCBI taxonomy): domain Eukaryota; kingdom Metazoa; phylum Chordata; class Mammalia; order Carnivora; family Phocidae; genus Neomonachus; species Neomonachus schauinslandi. The sequence continues at coordinate 180,791,007 of NC_058406.1, forward strand.
CCTCAGTTTCCTCCTTCCACGTGGAAATGCTAGCACACTGAGCCCCTGAGATGACCTGGATGACAGGAGGGCTTACAGATGGAAACAAGTCCAAGTCCCTGCCCTCCGGGCATTCGGCATCTGAAGGGGAGCAGACAATGTTTAGGTAAGTCCTTCAGGTGGGATACTGAGAAGTGGCAGGACACTGAATGTGCCAAACCTTCAGTGCCAGGCTGGAGGATCAGGGACTTTCTTTTTTCAACAATATAAGCTACCATTTCTTAGATGACTACCCTGTGCCAGACTATCTTATTTCTGCTATTTACACCCAATCTGCTAGGTGAGGAGAGCAGCAGCCACGTGGTGGAGTGGGAATTGGAGCTTGGGTCTGTAGAGCGTACACCCCTCTCACAAGGGAGATAGGTGCTTGAGACAAGTGTGGAAGGTCCAGGCCTGGGTGGGAGGGAAGCCCCACGCAGGCTGTGAAAGAGAGAAAGTTAAGAGGCTGAGCCCAGGCAGCACAGTGGGGTCATGCTCTCCAGAGACACCTCAAGGCCCCTCCTCTTTCCACCAGCTACTAAATATCCCCAACCCCACCCCTGAGATTATGGGAAATGAAGTCAACTTGTCAATATCTGATTCCTTTCTTTTGTTCCCTCTTCACCAGCCCACTCTTGATGGCCTGGATCTCAGCACCAGGAGAGTGGAGAATATGGTGGGGTGAGCAGTCACAGGGAGTGAGGGAGCAGAGCAGGCATGGGGTCTCTGGGGAACTATGTGGCTATGGGGCTTCTTAGGATACTGTCTGCCTAACATGCATGTCAGTAAGTGACCTAGAAAGAGTCTCCTTCCTAATCTCAGCCCTAGCCCACCTGGGATAATGCTCTCCCATCTTTTCCAAACATAGTGAATTTTATGTTTTACAAGTGAACGATAAGGAAGTCAATTTCTTTTGATAGATTTAATCCTGGCAATGCTATTGAGTGCCTGTGGGAGCCAGGCAGGAGCTGGGTGACGGGAGGGTTTACAGATGGAAAGAAGTCCAAGTCCTTGCCCTCCGGGCATTCGGCAGCAGGCAATGTTCAGGTAAGTCCCTCAGACATGACAAAGTATGACAAAGGCCCTTGGGAGGGTAAGTGTCTGAAGCAACATGGACAAAGCTTGGGAGTTGCTGAGAAAAGGGTGGGAAATGAGATTTCCCTTTTTGAGGGGGTTTGCATTTGAAGGAGAGTTTGGGAGTCATAATCAAGGACTCTTGTGCACGGAGCGTTTTGAGCTCACATCCAAGTTCTTCCTGAATTGACCAATGGCACAAAAGAAAGATCTCAGAGAGTCTCCCCCACTGAAGCCCATGCCTGTGACCCAGTGACCTGGGTGCTGGTGTGTGTGGCATGGTGCAGGGGTGCCAGGTGTTAGGACACCTGGTCTTAGCTCCTCCCGTGCTGCCAATCTGTTTTGTGACTTTGGACAAGCACTTTTCCCACTCTGAGTGTCAGCCTTCTCTCCGCTCCCAGCAACTGGCAAAGCAGGCAAAGAAGAATTTATTCTCTTCATCTTGCAGAAAACAAAATTGAGTGTCATGGAAGCAAGGAAGGAAAGGCTCTGATTTGAGCGTTGCTGTTGCCCTATGAGGTGGATTATCATCACCACCCTCATTTCACAGATAAGACAACACACTAGAAAGATGGAGTTCTTCCTGCAAATGTGTGCATCTGGTTTAGGTGAAAGCAGGTGTTCCAAATCATGCCGGTCGGCCTCCAGACAACGTGTCCTTCCACTTCTGCTCACACGTTTGTAGTATGAAATCTTGGGTGTGATTTTCAGAAAACATGAAGCATCATCTTTACCAGAATGAAGACTTTTCATACTTCAAAAAATCTATGAGACATTCTGCCTCTGTACAGCTCTAAGGCCATTTGGAATACTATGAAAAAGGCCACTGATCTTTGTGTCCCCATGCCTTTGAGGAACTAAGATTTTTTCCTTTCTGAAGCAAATTAAATATTCCATCAGTGAAGCATAATTTAATAAACCCATGAAACTGAAGCTCTGGCTCTCATTAAAATGAAAGCCACCCATTTACCTTGTCATCGTTTGGAGAAAGTTTCCATGACCTACTGGATCCTGAATCGCCCCAAAGCCTACAATCAAAGCCATCTCGTGCTATTAGACTCCCAAACTCTTTCTTCAAATATTATTAAATTTATAAACTCTGGAGTAGAATGGCTTTGATCTCATATTTCAATATAGAAAAATCTCATTAACTTAGGTGTCACTAATTCACTAAAGGTGGAAATCTGGGCTTGAGGCAGGCTGAAGTTGACTTTCTAGTTTGTGTATTTCTAAAAGTCAAATGTTTGCAGTTACATGAACTCATTTCATCTCCAATGTTAAGTTCCATTGGCACTGATTCCCAATTTCCCTTTAGATCGGTCCCCTTCTCTCTGCTTTTGGTGCTTCCTCAGGAGCTCTGGCCATCACCTTGGTCCAATTGTTCCCGCCTCTGAGTTTTGAATGCCCAAATCAAGTCTACATAGTGCAGCCAGATGATGTGTCAAAAGTCCAAATCTGCTCATGTCACACACCTGTGAGAACGTATACACCCTCTCCATTGCCTATGGGATGAAGTCCACTCTCTGCAAGCTCACAAGACCCCTTATATTCTGCACATGACTCTTCGCTCCAGCCTCATCCCTTTTCACTGTTATCCTCACTCTGAACTTTACTCGGGGACATTAGCCACCACACTTTCCCCAACATGACTTAGCCTTTCCCATCCTGTGGATCTGTGCATGCTGGTCCCTCTGACTGAAAGAGTTCTCCTGCCCTACCTCCTGCTAATTATGGCTGGCTTATTCATATTCAGGTCTCAACTCAGATGACACCCTAAGATCCTCTAGGAAGATTTGCTTGATCCCTCAATCCTGAATAGAAATGACTCCTTTGTGTTCTCATGGTATCCCTGTACTTCCTCCATTGTTGACTCATCACCATGAACTGTCATTGCTTATTATTTTGTCTATATTCTTTATGAGATCATAGATTCCTATAAGATCAGAGTCATCAGGAAAACACCTGGTATATAGTAGATTCTCAATCTATATTATTTGACTGAATAAATGAACAATCGTAAGTACATCGATGGAACTGCAGATGGATGCTGCATAGAAGGAAACCACACCTCAGAGATTTTAATGATTATCCCAACCAAAAGGGATTCTTCATGCCATACCTGATCCACCTCTGTCTTTCCAGCAGTGCTATCATAGTACCTTGGACATACTAGGTGCTCAATAAATGTTTTTGCATGAACAATAGCATGGGACATGCTGAGTCTGGGTATGACTATGTGCTTTTCTAGGAGTTGGAACAAGTGTGGCCAGGGGCCCTGGCTGATGGAGAACTCAGCAAGTTTCAACGACTGTAAAGTGAGTCCCACTGTCTCCACTTTTGTCCTCTTCTCTAGGGTCACCTCAAGAAGGATTGGGAGAAAGTCAAAACATCTGGGTGATTCCATTAACAACCAATAATCTGGGAATGCTGCTGAATGCTTTTGAAACCGAAGTAGCAATAACTCCCCAAAGGTCCATTAACCTGAAGCCGAAATTAGATTATGTAGAAATAACATTAAATAAAGAGCCACAGTCTTCAGTTAATTGAAAGGCAAACTTGTGAATTATAAGATCATTCTCTTTGAAAGCCAGAATATTTCATCTCCCCAAGACCCTTGGGACCACTCTTGAGTGTCCAGCTTGAGGATCATTTTAGAGAAAGCACATTTCCTATAGGGGCACTTTAGAAATCTATTTGTTGTAGAAAACAGTCTGAAATGGGAAAAATTAAAAGGTTTGGAGTTAGACCAAAGTAAGATGGGTTTAAATCTTGGATCTGCCACATGCTAGTTCTGTGACCTTAGGGAAGTTACTTAATTTCTCTAAGTTCCAACAGTCTTGGCTATTATTGGGGGAGTGGGGATGGTAATAATATGTATCTTCCAGTCTCATCAGGATAGCAGGCACATAAATATATCATTGCAATACAAGGAAGACAGCACGTTGAGAGAGAGTGTTATCAGAGCACCCAGGAGGACTATCTCACCTGGCCAGGAAGTTTAAGAATGGCTTCTCAAACTGATGCCACCTTAACTAAATCGTAAAGAATGAGCAGGTGCACGTGGATAAAAGGACAGGTCACTAGTACTTGCTCTGGAGGCCACCTAGACCCTGATCATTGAAAATTCAAGGGGATGGAGCTCAGTTCCCTGATAAAATTCCCTTCTTCCATCCCTTCCTTCTTTCTGAGCTTCCATATTTATTTCCTTCTGTCATTCCTACCCAAATTCCCATATTCCTTTTCATATTGGCTTCAGTGAAGCCTGAGAAAAACTGTCAGTGGCCATGTTCTCGGGCTCTAGGGGAACAGATTTTCTTCCTGATGGCACCAGTTCCTGCTGAGGACAGGACAGTGTCTCCATCTCCCTCTGCCTCAGGCAGATGGCAGGGAGTGTTGTGTTTCCACAAAAGAGCACATTGTCCCTGCTCTTGAGTCTCTCAGAGGGCCCTGTCAATGGAAGGCATGCAAAACAATTTGGAACTCTGCACCTGCCTTTTCAAAACATAGAAACTTTCATGGCCCACAAAATCACAAAGTTGAGAGATCCCACATGAAAGGCCCTGTATCTGAGTGGGTCTGCAGCGCTAGGGACCAAGGTCCTGGAGGACAAGTGGCTCGTGAGAATCTCTCCACCCTGTACACTGTGGTGGTAGGAGTGATTATCATTATTCCTGTTTTATGGATGAGGAAACTAAAGCTCAGAAGAGCTCAGCAATTTCCCCCAAATCACACAGCAGGTATTAGGATAGACATAGATTACACGCCTGGTCTACTGAATCTAAATCTAGTGCTCTTTCATTATGATATATTTATTGTCTCTGCCTATTTATAAATCTCTGGATTTTGACCCAGTGTAGATAAATAACACAGAAGTTTGATTAAATTTTTACTTTCTGGTTTTAACTGTGGGTTTTTACTTTCTGGTTTTAGTTTCACTTTTACTCGAAGTAAGAGCCAACCTCTTCCATACAAAACCTGCCCTTTCTTTAGTCCTTCTACGTCTTCACGTCAGTTGGGGGCACCACTGTCAATCTGTCATCCAAGCAAAAACCTGGTAATCATCATAAACTCTTCCTACTCCTCAAACCCACCAGCCCTCTGCCCACCTCCTGCAGTGAACCCCAGGTCCTATAGCTTTGGCTTAACAAATACCTCTTGCTTCAGTCCTTCCCTGAGTCTCCCTTTCCACTCCCACTCCAGTGCCCTCCCTGAGTCTCTTTCTCACCCAGTAAAGCACAACAACCTTCCAATTGGTTTCTGAGGAGTTTCCCTTAAATCCAAGGCCCATACATCAGCAAGGCGATCTTTCAACACCACAATAAATACTTTCAGTGAGGACTCATTTGCTAAAAGAAGCAACTCTGTAGGGTGGAACATCTCCAAGCAAGGCACGGTGCCACCATCTTTACATTCTACATCTTCCCCCCGCCCCCCCCACAAGGTAACTCTATCAAAGAAGTCCTGTTATGTACAGTCAGAAAATGGCAGAGCTGGACTGTTGGCACAGAAGGCTCAGACCACAGGGCTGTGCTCTGTTCATGACACCACACCACCTGCTAGATGAGTCCAATCCCCTTGGTGTCAAATATGGCCGAGCCACGTGCCTCTGGGCACCCCTCACGTCCTGCCCTCCTGCAGCTCACCAAGCTTACAGAGGGTTTTGCATTCTATTCCTGCACACATGCTCTCCCATGGCCTGGAATGCCTTTCTCTTTTCAACTGTCCTTCTAAACCCCACTCAGCCAGCAGCTTAAGGGTAGAACTCAGGACATTCTCACTCCAGTCTCGTCTCTGTTCCATCATAGAGCCCTGCCTCCTTCCCGTGGACTGTTATCACTTCTGGCTTGGATGACGATGGAGAGACGCCACTGGGGACTGCTTCAGTTGGTCATTCATGTAAAGGGATAGGTCTCTGTTAGCATCTTCTGGAAATTATTTCAAGTTTTAATTTTTTTAAAAATGTAAAGGAAACAAGACTTGGTCTCCTCGTCAGACTAATAGCTGCTCTCCTATGTCATGCTGATGACATGGCTTCAGAAAAACAAGGTTCTCCCACCCAGTCGCAGGCCAGAGGATGCTCAGGGCTGCTCTCCAGGGAGGGATTGCCAGGCTTGGGTGTGTTGCCTCTTGAGGAACAAAATGATCAGAATTCATCTGTTACATATTCCCATGTGGTGAGGGGTCTTCTTCTTCAACAAATGACTCAATGACAGACAAGGCGTATGTGGTATGTGTGCATCATACTCTCAGGCTTGCGGATACCAACTATAAGGACAAAAAAAAGAGAGACTTTGTCTTTAGAAAGTTACTAAAGATGAAAATGCTGGCCACTGAGTGAGGCCTCCATGAGTTTAGAACCCAACACACTCCTGCTGTGTGAGTGGGAATGACCCCACCTGTGGAAACAAGGCTCTGAACGTCACAGGTGAGCAGAATGCAGGAGACTGACTGAGTCTGGGCTCCTGAGCCAGCTCAGCTGTGCAGCAGAGCCATGGGGGTCCTTCGGTGTCCCTTCACCTCTCTGCAGTCCCATTTCTGTTATGTAAAACAAAGAGATGGCATTCACAGACCGCTCTCTAATTTAATGTTTTTCTTTTAAGTTAACTTAAATCAATCCGATTTTAAAGCTTACCCATTTTCCAAGGAATAATATCCATAAAATCATGGGTTGGGTTTGCTAATTACATGTTTTCACACTGTATCAGTTAGAAGGTCCTTGGTTGAAAGCAATTGAAAATAATTCCAGCCATCATGAGCAGAGACAGGTTGTATCGGAGGGGTATTAGGGCCTCTGATAACTTTCAGGAGGCCAGAAGGTCAGGCATGAAGGCAGTGAGTATCAACGAGGCTCCAGTTGGCCCAGGAGCAGAATCATGGCAGCAGTCCTGCCGTGTAACCACTCTGGTCTCTGCAAAACACACTGTCCTGTGAGTTTTGTGCATTATGTGTGCCACCACCACAGCACGAATGTGACCATCAGCCACTCCCCAGCCAGAACTGTGTTATATGCTCAGACTTCAAGATCCCGGGGAGAGCATCTGGTTGGCCAAGCCCAAGTCACATCTATTTCCTGCCCACCACTGGACAGGGTTGGGGAGAATGAAAGTCTGATCCCTGGAAAGTCTGTCCAGGGATCTCTGGGACAGCACAAAATGAGAGATTCCCCAGTAGGAAGAGCAAGGGGCTCCTTGGGAAAGCAGGTTGAATGGTGAGTAGTGCAAACACAAAACAAAACATCAAAAAACGGAATCCATTACACTCATTAAAATAATCATGTGACTATGAAAATAGAAGTTCAACCATGTACCATAACCTTATAAACTCCTGTGCCAACTACCCCATGCACCACCTTCACCTTTCTTAAAAAAAATTATTTACTTGGAGAAAGAGTGAGAACATGAGAGAGAGAGAGGGAGCGAGTGCGCGAGCAGGAGGAGGAGTAGAGGAACGAGCAGAGTCTCCCTTGAGCAGGGAGCCTGACGCGGGGCTTGAGCCCAGGGCCCCAGGATCATGACCTGAGCCAAAGGCAGACGCTTAACGACTGAGCCACCCAGGCATCCGAACCCAGGCACCACCTTTAGGAAGCCCCAAACCAGTCTGTCTCTGAGGACCCTGCAATCTGGCCTCCACTGCATGTAAGTGAACACCATTGAGTTAGAATGAATAGACTCATCTTGTACTTCCTCCAAAAAAGTGACTCTTGGTTATTTTTGTTTTTATTTTTATTTTTTTTGTTTGGTAACTAGTCTTTACTTGCAGCTGCAGAACCTGTATAGAGCCATTCTCTGACTCTTTTCGGTTGACCTTCTGCTTCCACCTCATTTTTTATGTTTAGACTCTGATGTGCTGTCATGGTTTTGCATTTCGCTAGGGTAAGTAGCAGGTAGTTGGCAAGGAGGAAGGAATATGAGGCTTTTTGCTGTTCTTGAGATCCTGCCATCGTGTGACCACAGTGTAGCTTCCTGAAATTCCCTAGGCCATGCCAGAGAGTGCATGTTCCCAAAGGTCAAGATATAATCTCATGCCAGGGTTTCTCTGGGGTTCCAGAGAGAACGTATTCTTCACAGGGCTTTAGAACCACGCAACTAAGTCAAAGTTTATTCCACTCTTCCTAAACTTGTATTTGGTATTACTCATTAAACTACCCTACATCCCATCAAATAAATGTTAGCTGTGGAAAAAGAAATCTCAGCAACCATATTGCTCACTTTTATTGATAAGGCCCAGAAAGGCAAATGATTACCCAAAGTAACCTCCAAAGAAATGGTACATTGGGCCAGAACCAATATTCTGGAAACTCTTCTGAAACCCGGGATAGAAGTTCTAGTTCAAGTATTAGGTTACTTTTTTTTTTTTCTAACAGACCCTCTTCCCCCTGCCAAGGAAGACTATCCCCCAGTTAACAATACTTTATGTAGGAAAATGAAATAGAATTCTTTCTATAGATGGAATTACAGATGCATCTTAATGCATTGTCTTATCGATAAATGATAGGTAATTCCCACGTATATATGCATACCCCCCACACCACCACCACCACCAAAAGAGAAAGTAAATAATACCCAGTATTTGAATGCTTTCTTACAGAAATAAATATTAGATATAAAGGTTGAAATCCAAAGTATGGTAGGGAAGAAAAAGGTTAACAGCTGGTCTTTTAGCCATCCTTTTTACCAGGGAGAAATGAATAAAGAAAAAAATAAAAAGAAGAAAGAAATACAAGGTCAAATCTTGTAAATATGTTACTGGTGGAATGATAACAGAATTCTTATCAATGGAATTCTTCCAGTAGGATGCACTCAGTCAGTTTGGGTTGCTTATTGTGAACAAAATTTATAGATGAAATTTATAGATTCCTGGACCATAGTCTGCTGGAAGATGTCCGTCTCAGGAAGGTAATAGAGTATAAGATGGAGCTACTTCATGCTGAAAAGGTTTCTCCCTTGGGAAAGTGATGGCCCGCATGCATCACTTAGAGACCCCATATGTTAAGTCAGCGGTAGCCTGACGGGATGAGGAAGAACCCCAGAAGCAGTGTTGATGGTCCTGTACTTCCCATGCTTGGTTTGTGTGGCACAATCACCTATATTGTCTGAATTATTGGTGAAGTTTGATAAGATCTCTGATTTTCAGAGTCTGATTTGACAATGTGACCCATTGGTGTCATCTTAATAGCACATATGGTACAAAGCAAAAAAAAAAAAAATGGTCACAAATTCTTGCCCTCCCTACATGTCCCTGTCCCCTTCCCCACCTCATAGTGTATTCTGCCTCTGGGCTCAGGCACATGACTTCTCTTGGCCAACAAGGTGTTAGCCAATGTGACACAAGAGAGGCTTGAAAAGCACAAGGCAGTAGCTATTATTCTCTCTTGCTGCTGTTGGAACTCTGTGCCATGTGGAACCTGGACCACTTGGCTGGAGGATGAGAGACCATGTGGGTGAGAGACAAGATACCTTAGCGGAGGCCCTAGCCCAGTGAGCCCCGGCAGCTGGTGGGACGTGCCAGCTGACTACAGATGTGTGAGTCCAGATGAGCCCAGATGAATCGTTGCCCTACAGAGTCATGAGATAAATAAATGTTTGGTTTTTTAATGCACTTGCCTTTTGGAGTGTTTTGTTGCACAGAAAACGTTAATTGACACAATATATTCAAAACCCACTGTGATCAGACTCAAGGCTTCTTCCCACCCCTTCCCTGCCCCTACTGCTCATTCTTCCTTTCGTAGTCTGAGAGTAGGGCTCACAGACTGGTGGCTTGGGGGCAACCCAAGTGTGTTTCACGTACAACCGATCTTCTGCCAAGATTCACTGGAAAGACCATACTTACTGTTTATCTGCAGTGTACCTCTGATGTTTAAGTGTCCTTGACATACCAACTTTCAATATCAGCCCTGATCCTGTGAACACAAAGTGTAAATCAGGAGATTTTTCCATGGAAATCTGAATTCCTAGTACTCTAAAACATTTTGGTAGGGTACCTGGGTGTCTCAGTCTGTTAAGTGTCTGACTCTTGATTTCAGCTCAAGTTATGATCTCAGGGTCCTGGGATCAAGCCTCGCTTCAGACTCCATGCTCAGCAGGAAGTCTGCTTCTTTCCTTCTCCCACTGCCCCTCCCCCTGTAGTCTCTCAGTCTCTCTAATATAAATAAATAAATATTTTTAAAAATGTTTGAAGAAATAAAGATGTGGGAATATTGGGCTAAGATTGGGCTAAAGAGAACTAGATTTGAGAAGTGACTTCTGTTCAGAAGGGTATGTGTTGTCAGTTCACCAATGTCCCCATCACTCCTGGGTGTACTACGCACACCCTGTTTCTCTTAGTATACGTCACCTGATTGGCCTTAGAGGAATCTGATTGTATGTAGGTCACACTGGCTGATCCCCAGCTTTAGGGTATAATCATGAACTGTCATCTTTTCCCACATTCTGGTCTCCTTGCCTCAGTGTTCATCTCCTTAGATGCTTCCTGAACATTTGCAAATTCTTTGCACCCAACTCAAATGCCTCCTGTTCTGTGAAGCCTTTCATGTGACTCTAGTTAAAGTTGGTCCACCTTCCTCTGTTCCTGGGAAGACTTTGCACATAATCTCTACTAGCAGCCTCATCCTCACATCCATCATGATCGGTGTTTAAAGAGCTGTCCGTACAACTAGAACGTGGCCTCCTTAAACACCAAACTGACCTCTTCCCATCTTTATCCTTTAGATTTGGCATACAGCAGCGCCCCTTTATCCTGTGATGAATGAAGGAGTCAGCCAACCAGACATTCTGGCTGAACTTCAGAGAATAAATTTGATGCAATTTGTGTTTTGTGTAAAATCAAACTTGCAATTCTATTTTTGGAATATTCTCTGAAGATTGCTTTATAATCACCAACATTCTGTTCTGCTTTTAAGGAGCCTCTTTGGCTTTAGGGCTAGTAGCTTATAAAGGAAATAAAAAAGTTGTTTGAAGTTTAAGAAAATCTGAGCCACACAGATTTGAAGAAGTGTAGTGGAAGGAACCAAAAGGATATGGACAACAGAGTGGTCAGTAGAAGCTCTTAGCTTCCTGATAAGAGAGCATCCACATTGACCAGTGAGATGATCTAGTATCAGCCGCAACAGGCTGGACTATACTTGGATCACAATCCCCAAATTGAAGTGTGTCAACAGCAAATGTTTGTTGCTTTACTTGTGCTACTTGAGCACCATGGGTGGGCAGAGAGTGGCCTCTTCATCTTGATCACTCAGGGAGTGAGGCTGGTAGAGGCACCAACTCAACACATGCTTCCACGATTACTCAGGCAGAATATGGAGAACTTGCGGTCTACACATTGGGTGTTAAAGCCACCATCTGGAAGCAACACACATCATTTCTACTCCCATTTCATTGGCCAGAGCAGGTCCCATTGCCAGGCCTTCTTCCCCAGGGCATGGAAGAGCAAGACTTCCTGCGTCAGGAAAGGGCAAGTAGAAGCATCTGCGAACTAACAAGTGACTGCCACAATCAGTGATTTTGCAGAAGGACCTTCAGGTTTCAAAATCTACTGTCATCACCTACCTCATGGTGACCTCTGCCACCGAAGTTAGAATTTAACATCAATCCATTGGATCCAGGTACTTCTCCACAGATGTTTCATAAAACAAGTGTCCTTTGTTTCAAACGGCCAAACATAAGACAGTAAATAAAAGGAAGGGCCAGAAGTCAGCCTCAAGATTATGCCCACCCTCCAAGATGTGTCAATGGGGCATGGCAGTGGGGTGGAGAAGCGGTTGTGTTTTGTGGGAACGTTGGGTGCTATGAGGGACAGATTGGGCACATGGAACTTGGCAGAGGGCAGTTGAGAAGCAGGTGTGGAATCAAGGAGCAAGTGTGCCCAAGCAGGATCTCGAAGGGTCCACGGGTGTCTGCCCAATGGACAAGGGCAGGGCAGGGCAACAGTGGGGGGCACGATGAGTTCTGGAGAGACAGCACAGGGTAGCTGTCCTGGAAATGAATGATTTGCACATTATAATACAGGTATGACCTTGAATAAATGCTGTCCTCTCTCTGACCTTAGTCCCCCTTTATAAAATGAAGAGGCCAGAATCAAAATCCCATTTTTAAAACTAGAACTCAACAATCAGTTCCTAAAATCCATCTACCGAGTAAATTAGTGAGAATCGCTGAGACTATTTAGAAGAAGAAATGCCATAAGATCAGCTTGCCCTATCAGAAATAAAATCACATTCTAGAGATAAAGGAATTAATTTTTTCTCAAAGACTGACATTGCCCAAAGACCAGACAAATCAGTTAGAAAACCAATTAAATTTAAATTTAAATTAAACTGAAAACTTGGGTCTTTTCGCAAAATCACTGATTGTGGTAGTCACTTGTTCATTCACAAATATTTCCACTTCTCTTGTTCCCGACACAATGAAAAAATACATATAGAAGAATAGCCTTATTGCCTTAGGTTGAACGTTTTCCTAAGGAAAATCAAAACTTCTGACACCATAAAGAAAAGACCAACATACTTGTTTGTAAAACACTTCTTTCATTTCTTTTTTTGTGAGAGACAACATAACAAATTCAAGAGAGAAGTGACAGAGTAAGAAAAATATTGCAATGTATATGAATGATTAATAATCAGAACATACAAAGAACTCTTTATAATCATTAAGAATCTTTGTCGGAAAAATAGGCAAAGAATATGGAAGGACAAATAACACACGACATATAAAAAGCTAATAAACACATGAAACACAAAATATCAATGGGATATAGATTGAAATAAAAAAGGTATAATTTATATTAAGCTAGTAGAAAAAATCTAGCTAATTAAATCTAATGTTGGTTAAGTTGTTTGAAAAATGGATATTCTCATTCCATGTCAGGAAATTCAAGCTGGTTGGGAGCATGTTCTGTGAAGCCAGACCACCTGGGACCCCATCGTACTCTGTGACTTCAGGCAAGTGACTTACCCTCTTTGTGCCCTATTTTGCTTTGTTGTAACAGTGTCTTCATTATAGAGTTTTGTGAATTAAATGTAATCATCCACAGAAAATTCTGAGAGCGGCTCTTGGTAGATAGCAAGTGCTCAGTGATAATTAGCTTTTATTTTTCCACTCTCAGTGAGAATATCAAAATTAGAAATTCATGTGCAATTTCATTTATAGGCTTTGGTCCTACAGAAATAACTACCTAGGAGCATACATTTCTTTTTCCAAGAATATCCATTTCCATACTTTGAAAACAACTTAGGTGTTAGTTACAAGGATAGGCGTCACATAAATTAATGTTGCCTCCCTTTTATAGAATTCTATGCAACTGTTTACAAAGAGTAAGCTAGATCCCTATTTACTGAGATGGAGAGATCACTAAATATATATTATTATATCAAAAACAATGTAAGTCCGAGAATAATTTGAATGGTACTATCTCTGGAAATCATTTAAAAACATAATATTTGTAAATACCTTGACAATTTTTAGTAAGGAATCACACCAGACATTTGTAGTAGCTATTTTTGGGTTAGGGAGTGGATTGAAAGATCGTAAAGGCTGATTTAAAATTTTTATTTCAGTAGTATTTATATTTATGTATAACAACTACATATTTCTTTAGGCACTTTAAAAATAATATTTTAAAATCAAATGCTGGACCAAGCTATATATATGACAACTAGACAAACTTCTAATCAAAATATTCTGGTCCTCTAAGTTTATCCTCCAGAAGATGGGGAGCCATTGATGGTTCTTGAGGAGGAGACTGACCTGGTCACAGCTACAAGAATTCTTGAATAAACAGCGTCTTGTCTTGTTCAGCCTTATTTTCCTCACTTACTCTTCCCAGTGCCTACATACGCCCTTCTTTTCTGCCAGAGTCTGTGGTTTTCCTTTAATTTTCTCTTGGCCAAGCACTCAACCCTCAAGTTGTTTTCCCTCTGGTTTCCTCTTTACAGACAAAAATTGGTTTCTGAAACCGTTTCTTCTCTGCTGCCATTGAGCCTCTGGAGAGGTCACTTATAGTGGGTGGGTTTTATTTCTCGCTCACCCAACGCAGTGGGAAATACTGGGCCAAGAGTCAGGAGTGCAGGCTTCTAGCCCTGGTGTGGTACTGGCCTTGGGATCAGACCTCTCTGAGCTCCATTTTCACACTAACAATGTGGAGAGGTCAAAGCAGGGATCCTCTAAAGTCTTGTTCACCTAAGAGCCCATGGCTGTTACAGTACCTTGGAGCTCAACTGACCACAGAGAAAGACCTATGATCTGGTGCCTCCATGCCTTTGCCTGTCTTAACACCCTACCTGGAATGCAACTCCCCTCGTCCTTCACCCAGCTTATTCCTTCATCTACTCATTCCTTCATCTAGTTATTCAACAAAAATTGAGCACCTACTAAGTGCTAGGCACCACCGGAGGCATCAAGAATGCAACAATGAATAAGATGGATATGACCTCCAAATAGCTTGCATTATAGTGGAGGGGACAGGCATTACTCAAATAACCACGGAATAAAATACATATTTATGACATGTATTTGGTACTGTGAAGGAACATAAATGGTGCTAAGAGGGAGAAGTAAAGTCTTCTAGACTGGGGATCAGGAATCATTTCTTGGAGGAGATGCCCCTGGAGGGAATATCTTCCAGGCAAAGGAGGGAAAGAGCTTCCGTTGTCTGAGGAAGAGGAAGAGGAAGAGGGCTTTTTGGTTGGAGTACAATGAACACAGAGATGATGGGCCAGGGAGGTAGGGAAGTGGATTAGATTAGTGACCCTAACACTACCATACTAACCAGAGCTTGAGGCTACTATAGACATCATGGAGGGGTGCCTCCATGATCTTTTTAAAAGATAGAGTGACTTGTCCAAGGTCAAGTGGCTGGGTTGGGGATGGGGAGCCAATTCATCTAACCAGAAGCTCTAGAAAGGTGGAACATTCCCACAACCTGTGTCTTCCCATTCACCCCTGTTCTGCCCTCCCTCCACATCTGTCCATCCAGGGAGAATGTTTTCTGGAGAACTGGCTTTGGAGTTAAACACATCTACGCTGATCTCCTTGCATCCAGCCTTACTCCTTCCTTGCATTAGCAAGGCTTTTGCTACAATAATGCATAACTAACAACTCTCCAATGCCAGATGTGTTCAAAGCACAATTTTATTTCAGGCCCACAAGTGTCAGGTTGGCTTTTGTTCAGTTGATCTCAGCCAGGCTCAGCTAGGCTTGACTGACGCCAGGCTTCAGGTTGGTTCAGAAGACAAACGGCTTTATTAAAGAACACAGGCTGAAAGAGACCACCTGAGCATGCTCCTCTCACAGAAGAGGATGAAAGCTCAAGAGGTAACAGACACATGTAAGCTCATTTATGTGGCACATACAAAGCTGCTCACATTAGACTCGCCAAAGCAAATGGGTCAGTCGGCCAGAGGTATATATTCCACCTTCTCTGGAATGGCAGTTCTCTTTTTTTTTATTTTTTTATTTTTATTTATTTTATTATTATTATTTTTTTAGTTCTCTTTTTTTTTAAAGATTAAAAAAAATTTTTTTAAGTAATCTCTACATCCAACATGGGGCTTGAACCCACAACCTTGAGATCAAGAGTCACATGCTTCACTGACTGAGCCATCCAGGTGCCCCTGGAATGGTCATTCTTAACTAGGAAGGCAGGGTGGGTGATTTCACCTCCTAGGGCCACTTTGCAAAGTCTGAGATATTTCTGGTTCTCACAACTGGGACAGGGACCAGGGTGAGTGGTAGTATTACTGGCATCTAGTGGGTAGAGATCAAGGATGCTGTGTAACTTCCTGCCATACACAAGATGCCCCCACAGCAAAGAATGATCCAATACAAAATGCCAAAGCTTGAAGTTAAGAAACCCCACCCTAGAGGGAGACACGGCAAGATGGCGTAACAAAGGCTGTCGATACAGAATTCTAGTACAGGGAGAAAGTGAAGAGTCTGGGACAATAATCAGATGGCCACACCCTCAGCCGGAGCAAACCTCACATTTTCTTTCATTCCTCTGCTTCAAAACCTTTAGTGGCTCCCTGTGACTCAAGCTTCAGAGCCAGATGTTCGGGTCCCATGATGAGCTTGTCTACTTCACCAACCTCACCTCTTGTTAGTCTCTTTCTTCCCTGATTTTACGGAAAAAGTCATTTTTTGATTAAAAAAAAGGCGGCTCATATCTTCACACAAGCTGCTCTCAGGCTCTGATGCTGTCCCTCTTCTTTGCCTATACCCATCTTGCCCTTGTCCTTCACATTTCAGAGGTCTGCTCCCTTCTTAAGCCCTTCACATCTCCTTCAGGTAGATTTGCCCTCCCCTTCAATTTTTTTGGTGCATCCATTAGTTAGTGCATCATGGGGATCTTATTTTTTTTTTTTTCCCCTTCGCCACCTCCCAGGTGAGACTGTGAGCTCCAGGCAGAAGAGAATCTTGCCTTATAGTTCTCTCCAGCAATGGGCACAGAGTAAGCTCTTCAAGAAAATGAAATGTGAGATTTTACAACCCAGGACAAAGGGCAGTGAGAACACAGGGGACGAGGTGTACTCAGAGCATGCTGCCTGGATTTGTAAATTCCTTAAGGACATGGAATTTATCCATGGCAGGTGCCCAGCACTGTGCTCTGCATAGATTGTTGATCTCAAAATATTAAATGAAGATCTTCAGATATGAGTTGCTTCTATCAGTCATTTACACCTTAGTATGAAGTTGACTTATGATTGCCTGCCTCTCAGGGTTGTTGGCATCTTAAATTTCTCTCCTTGTGGAATTAAAAAGCTTGTTCAGGATCAAACATCAATAACTAGGAGAGAGAAAAGGAGATGGGGAGTCTGGAGGATAGGCTAACAGGGAGTCACCTTCTAGGAAAAGACCAACTTAGCCCCTGGGCCCAAGCTTCAGGCCAATAGTTTCTTTGCCTGTGCATTCGACTCATTCTGTGATCCTCTGGGAGACCAAGGATCTTAGCAAGACAGTTTTCTCACACTGCTACTCCATTCTCGGCCTCCCAGAGGCAGTTTATTTAGTTGTTTCTGTGCCAAGACACACAGCCCTTATTTGGAGGGAAGTGTGAACAAACAGACCTGAGGCAATTTCTTTTCTCCACTGCCTCCCGACTAGAACAACTGTCACTCCTTCCTTCCTCCCTCCCCTTCCCTGCAGCATGCTTTAGTGCTGAGAACCAAGTGGAGCTCACAGTTCTGGATTTAGTCCTAGTTTCACTAGCTCTTTGACACTCTGCCTTGGTTTCTTCATCTGTGAAAATGGGCAGATTCCCTGTTCCATCTCCCCTGTGCAGCCAGTGATGATAAGTGTATCAACCCACATAGTGAACTCAGTTGATGCTTTACAGCTTGGTTGACAGCAGGCACCGCTATGGAAATACCCCAGACAAAGTTTGTGGAAAACATTAAATGAAACAATGTGGAATCGTGACAGAGGTGTGGCACGTTATTTCAGAAGACATCGTGTCTGTATTCTGGACCTGCACCTTCCTGATCCATGGGGTTGGGTTAGCTTCCGGGAAAGCACTGTGGCGTGGGGATGGCACGCGTGCTTATGCGTCCCTCCAGCCCAGGGTACTGTAGCAGACATCACTAATCAAACCCAGATGCCATCTCGGTGTTTTCCTCAACACAGGGCACCTGGATCCACTCACAGTCAGAAGCTGTGGGAAGATCGAGTGTGGCTTTGGAGTCAAGCCAATGTGGTTTGCAACCTGGTTCCTAAGTAATAAGCTCAACATTCTCCTTAAATCTCAGTGTCCCTCCACATCTGTGTAAAGAATATGTGTTTACCTATCTCACAGGCTTCCTGTGATAAATACATTACACTAAATATTATAGAAGCCATTATATAACACATAGTAGGTGCCTAATAAATACTCCTTTTCTACCCCTTCCCTTCCAGTTCTAAGCAGACCCTTTCTCTGATCCTCAGTTCTACCATCTATAAAATACTATTCTTAGTGCCATTTTACAAGCTTGTTTTGGATTCAGAGTGCTGCCCGTAGATCATATTGAGGTAGGAGATCACAAATCAGACTGCTGCCCTCACAGTCCCCTCTCCAGAGCTAGACCACTTGGCTTCCAGCTGAAGGCCCATCCTGCCTCAGTTTCCCTCCATCCTCTCGCCAGTTTTGAGAATCAGGGAATTTGGGGAAGGGTCATTATCCTCAAGCTAACCAAAGTGCTAGATCTTGGTGTGAAGTGTGTGTGCCTTGAAGGGTGGGGGAAATGGGGGCCAGGGCCCAAGTGCACCTCAGAACTCCTGGGAGCCTGTCCTTCCCTCATTCCCCAGGCCTGTTAGGAAATAAGTGTCCCCACTGCATGTCCCTTTGGGAGGGAAGACCACAGAAGAGGCCAGCAGTGCCGCACCTACTCCCCATTCCAGTGACTCCCTCCATATGGTGGATTGCACTAGGGTCTGGCCAAAGTGGATGCCGAGAGGCTCCTAGAACCAGCATTTAAGGAGGCCCCCACTCTTGGGGCTGTGCAAGGCCAACCGTGCAATGAGAGTGAGGACTTCCTTCAATGGAGCACACTCAACTTGCTGCTCGCTACGTGCGAATCCTGGGAAGGGATTCAGTAAGAGTATCATCTATCAGATGGAGTCAGACCCTCTGTGTTCAAACTCCAACAGTACCACTTGAGGGTGGAACTTTGCATAACTTCACTACAATGTTTTCCTCACCAGTAAATTAGAGATAGTAAGTAATAGTGGTGCTGGGAGGATTCAATGAAGGACTGCATTAATGATAACCCAGGCTGCGTTAGTAAGAATAAAAGCACAATTTTTATGAGACTGTGCAACATTGAAAGTCACAGAGATCCTAGGAGATACGAAAGAGATCAAGTTCCTACCAGGCACAGAAATTTGAATGCGTGTTTTTCCTACCCTGAGCCTCAAAACCACTTTCTATAGCACTATGAACCCACTTTACATGTTAGGAAACTGAGGCCACAGGGGATGAGGACCTTGCCCCAGGATGCTCAGTTGATATGAAGAGTTTACAGTATTTAAACCCATGTCCCCGAAATTCCAAATTTTTTGCTCTTCCCTTCCACCCTGAAGCCATCTCTAACTTGAAACCCATAGACTAAATGAGTGATTCCTTCAACCACCCATTCGTTAGATCACGCACATGGCTTCTTACACACACGCCTGCCAGCGCACTGCTGTCTGATTAGAGTCACCTGGGAATCTGTATTTTTAACAAGCAGCCCTGGGATTGGCATGAGCTGCCAGGTTTGGGCACCATGGGAGGCTGGGTGACCTCAAAGGTCCCTTCCACCTCCAATTTTCTAAGTATAGCCTCAGGAGGAAGCGAGAGTAAAAGTGGTTATCAAATTGCAAGAATAAAGTGCCTTGCTAAGAAAAGACTGGCGCTTTCTAAGGGACATATAATTAAAGCTCAATAGATTAAAATTCCTTTAAGAAATGAGCAATACAAAGATTAAGGCACATCTGATACCGCTTCTCGAAGGGCTGCTCAAAGATTTATAGGCAGAGGATAAATCAGCTCTGGCAAGAGAGAAGAGAATGCACCTTATCAGTCCTATCTCACAGAGGAAGGGAAAGTGTGCAGAGAAGGAGAACTGGTGATCATCAAGCAAGGCACCAGAAGGATTCTGCAAATATATTCCCCACAAAGAAAAAGAAAATCCCCTTGAAGTGAGCAGGGCAGTCTTGGTTGTCAATCAGGAGTCGAGTGACTTGGCATGTCAAATCCCTTTCTTGGGCATTTTTTTTTTTAATCACACACAGAAAATGAGCAAAGGAACTTGGAGTAATTAGGAGGTAATGAAGTTGTCAGAATAAGCTATTGACCAAAGAGCAGACAAGGGAATAGATGAAAAATTTAAACGTTTCTAATTTAGCTGATCTGGAAGCTATGCATCCTTTGCCCATATGGGAATTAGCCTTAGTGCCTAATGAATGAGTTCTTCTGGGCAGAGTGGGGAGCATCTCAGAAGACAAAGGAAGAAGGAACTGGAATCAAAGTCCAAAATGGTAATAGTGATTGTAATAGAAATGATAATTAATCCCTTACATTTTTATCTGGCTTTACAAGGCACTTGAATGTATATAACCTCATTCAATTTGTATAGAAACCTGAGGGAGAATGAAGCACTCACAGACATAAGTATGGAGATTCCAGGTCAGAGAACATAACGCCTTGCCTAAGGCCACACACTTTACCCTTAGTAGTACAGCATGGAGACTTGAATTCTGGTCCTTCCAGCCCAAAGCAAGTGTTCTTTCCATTACAAATTAACCTGGGGGAGTCTGGGGGGTAATTGGAGTAAACAACATGATAGGCCAGTTAAACTTGATCTATATAAAGTGGCCAGACCCTCTTTCCTTTCTTCCTGAGTCCTTCCTTTCCCGTTCACTGGTCCCTTCTTCCCTCTGCCCCTCCCCCCGTTCGTGCTTGCTCTCTCTCTCTCTAAAAATAAATAAATACATCTTTAAAAAAAGAGATAGATATGATTATACCCTCTCTTGGGTATGCACACTAGGACCCCAAGGACTAGGCAACAGGCCCTAAGACAGCTGCCCAGTGGTACAGCCCCAGTGGGACATCCAATACCCACATCCATCATATTCTTTTCCTTATTATTTCCATTTGTCAGACCGTCCTGACAGGCTACAAAGATTACAGTTCAGCCTGGAAAGGAAAGGCTCGGGGGAGGAATAGGGTTCCAGTTGCAGGTCCTCAAAGAGCACCAGGATGTTGTTTGCCCAGGTTCTTGGCCTGTCCTGTGATGGGAGTCTCCAGAAATCTGTGCTCAATTCTCTCATCTGCTGGGTCCACACCCCTCCCCACTCATCTTGTCTGTGTTGCTATGAACTGACTTTTGTCACCCCCCCATTTACATGCTGAAGATCTAACCCAAATGCGTTAGTATCTAGAGATGGGGTCTTTGGGAGGTAATTAGGGTTAGATGAGGTCATGGGGGGAGCAGGATGGGATTAGTGCCCTTGTAAGAAGAGACAGGAGAGCTCCCTGTCCCCCTCTCTTGTTCTCCGTGTGGCACAGAGAAGAGGTCATGTGAAGACACAGCGAGATGATAGCTGCCTATAAACCAGGAAGAGAATTTGCACCAGAGATATTAGGTATAATAACTGAATTGATAATATACACACCCATTGAAATGGCTCAAAAAAAAAATAGTATTGAGTGTTAGTGAAGATGCACCACACCTGGAAACTTTATATTTGAGGGAATTTATACATGTGGAAATGTTAGACTTATGGGAATTTTGCATGTGGGATGCAAGATAGCCCCACCATTTTGGAAAACAGTGTGGCAGTTTCTTATAAATATATACTCTCTGTATGACCCAGCAATCCTATTCTTAGATATTTACCCAAGAAAAATAAAGACCTAGGTTCACACAAACCCTGCATGTGAATATTTATGGTAGTTTATTCATAAATACCCAAATCTAGAAATAAATCAATTATTCTTCACCTGGTGAATGAACGAACAGACCATGGTGCATCCTAACAGTGGATTAACACTCAGCAGTAAAATGGAGCCAGCGACCTACCCCAGCGGCGTGCTCGCTGCTCAGCAGAGACCACAGGCATCAGGGCGCTTTGTGAGCATCACAGCACGAACGTGTGTGTTGTCTCTTATTTTCAGCGTGACGAGCATTCTGAACTAGACCAAGACAGCGGGGGAGGTGGTCCTCCAGGGAGAAGGAGGGCGTTAGTCCCTGAAGAAGCAGATAAACCACAAATACCCACTCTGGAGAGCTCCTCAGAACTGGGGGAGGAGAAGGCTGGAGGTGAGACCTTGATGGAGGTACCACACCCGAGTGGCAGGAGCCAGTATTGGCATGCTTCTGCTTCTGAAAGTCACTCTGACAGCAGGGGAGGATGGACTTTGGGGCCAGGAGGGTAAAGGGAAAGTGGGAATCCAGGCTTTCCTAATTGTCCTTGTGAGTCACACCCAATGAAAGCCTGGACTAAGGCAAGTCCAGGAGTTGGGAAGGACAGAAAGGATTTAAAGTACTTCGGTGTAAGATACTATGGACTTGAAGACCAGTCGGTTGTGGTGGGTGAGGGCGGGGGCCATGTTTGCAGGTCACAGTTACTCATGAGATCCATGGAAAGTGCTGTGCTTCTCCGGGGCTGGGTCTGCTGAGCTGCCATTGGGAAACATTGAGGAAGGCGATCTACCTGCCCTACCCACTTCTAACCCGTGGCCCTGGTCCATTTTGTTCACAGACTTACTGAGACTTTCCTGTATATTTATTTGTGTATTTGTTTTTTGTCTCCCATCCTATCAGACCCGTGTCTGAATTGAAAAGTCATGAGAACAGGGCACATGTTGGCTTTGTTTAGGGCCACAGACCCAGAGTAGTACCTGCCACGTGGAAGACACCTGACAGTTGTCACAAATATCTGCTCTTTTTTATCCCAAGAAAAAGATCTCAGTAAAGTACCACTAACTTTAAAAGCAAGGCAGGGGAAAGCACTAGATAGACTTTTACTGCTATACAAACTCGGTGTCCAAGAGCCACAGAATTCTAGAACTGTATCTTCATGGTTTGCAAGTTATTCAAGTGTCATTTTTGCGCCTACAACCCTGACAGCCGTCACAGGAAACCCAGCTCCTGTGGAGCCCACAGGCTTCATGCACCATCAGCAAGGTCCCTCCAAGATGTCCACTCTCCCCCCAGCTCACCATCCATGATGCCTTTGGATATCTGTGGCCCAGCTCAGCATGGATGGAGACCCTTGGGCCCCAGGGAAGCTTGGCGGAGATACCACCTAGAGGACAGTAGAGGAGAGCCTGTAGGGAGCAGAGTATGTGCCCAGATGAGCCCTGAGCAGGACCCAGGGAGGCAGGAGGGGAACCAGGAGGGTGTGAGGGGCCCACACCCCCTGCTCCCTGCTCGTGGGTGGGAGGTCCACCAGCATCACCTGCTCTGAGATGGCAGCTGGACTCCTTCCCGCAAACGGACACCAGGCACAGTTACTGCAAGACGGGGAAGAACATAAGAGACATCTCATGCAGGTGGTGTTCTGAGTAACTTTTCAGTCCTAAATCCCTGTCTTCAGGTGCTCCTTGAACCTCATTCCTCCTGTGATCTCTTCCTACACCTTAACTCAGCCACTCACGCCCACGGCATCCGCTAGAACTTCACTTGCCCATGATCTTCCTGCATCTATGCCAGCCGCTGACCGCCTTGCAGCTCATTCCCAAACGCCCAGGGACAGCCACCTTTCTGCAGAAGGAACTCCGGTCCGTGTGAACCCGTTTCCCACCTCACTGATTTCCTCCTGTGCCTTCTTTCCCAGCTGAAATTCCACATCGATCATTGTAATTCCTCTTGCACGCATTTTAGATTTCTTTGTCTCTCTCTCTCTCTTTCACTTGCTTCACTGTATTCACTTGGAAGAAGCATAACTGGTAAAATGCCGCTGCCCTAGCCCCCCTCACATGCACCGTATGGGGGCTGCCTGGAGACAAACCCACAGCCGCACTGACTGGTCTCATTTAAATCCGTGGACTCCAGGTGGCCCTCTATGGATGCCAGGGAACCACAGGAAACTTCCCCAGTCTTTGTATTCGCCCCTCCCAGCCAATCACTTCTCACCTTCTCTCTGCCTCAAGCCCATAGCACCTCCCCGTCCTCGCTCTCAGGGGACAGCATGCTCCCTGTTCACTGGGAATAGTGAGGTTAGGAAGAACTTCCCCAGACACCCCCTGCTCCCACATCTGTCACTTCAACCCCATCTGCCCACACATGAGCACCTGCTCCCCCACCCTACATTCCCCCTGGGCTGGTCCTGGTCCCATTGGCCCCCACATTCTTTTCAGGCACATCCACTGCTGTGCTTTCCATAGAGGGGGGCTGCCCTAGAAATTGACTCAATGGCTTCCATGTAAGTCTGGTCAGGAGGAGGCCCCGGCAGGAGGCTGAAGTGTGGTGGGAGGGAGACACAGGGTAGACCCACCTCTTCCCCTCTGCCTGGGTGGGTCCCTCCAGGGTCTGTGTCTCCTCTGTGATCCAGCTGCCACAACCCAGGCCCTGGGTAACTCTGACATCGCCGGTTCACCGCAGACCAGGCCATCTTCCATCTCCTCTCTGAGTCCCTCCATCTGGGGGCTTCCTGCTGTGGCTCAACCAGAGGCTACCTCAGCATCATCTACTTGTCATCTCACCTCTTCCATCATCTGTGTAACTAACTCCCTGCAGCAAACTCCTAATGTTGTAAGTATGTAAAGTGGTCTCTGTTTTCACGGCTAAACCCTGAATGATTCAGTTCTTGTAACCAGAAGATGTTCATTTTCTACCCTCTGCAACAGGCATCTTACTGAAGTATCTGAATAAGTAGATCATAATCTGAAGTTGTTCTCAAAAATAATTCTACTTTTTAAAAGTTAATTTTTTTTTTTAGACACAGAACACATGCAATTGAAGAGTTCATTGAAGTGTGTGTGTGGGGGGGGGGTGAGGTTGGGAAGGGCGGAGGGAGAGAGAGTATCTTAAGCTGACTCCATGCTCAATGTGGAGCCTGACTTGGGGCTCGATCTCATGACCCTGAGATCATGACAGGAGCCAAAATCAAGAGTCAGACGCTCAATGGACTGAGCCACCCAGGTGCCCCAAAACTCATTCCACTTTTTGAATCAGCTGAAGAAATAACCAGCTATGGTATAAATAGAAACCCCCATTCTTTGATGTCACCAGTAGTGGGATCAATTTCTGTCATTCTTCTAGGGATGAGATATATACTTTGAACCAATGACAAATGACTGGCGTTGTTTCTCCTATAACCAGAACACATAGATTTGCGAAGCAAGGGATGGAATTGGGAGTGGCCCTCTCACTATTATACTGTATGACCTACTCCCAGGGTTTTTTATTCCATTCCCCTCAATCACTGGCTCTGTTGGTCTAGAGATCTTCTTCTTCTTCTTTTTTAAGATTTTATTTATTTACTTATTTATTTATTTGAGAGAGATTGAGTGGGGGGAGGGAGAGAATCTCAAGCAGACTCCCCTCTGAGCATGAAGCCCATCGCGGGGCTCAACCTCACAATCCTGATATCATGACCTGAGCTGAAACCAAGAGTGGGGGGCTTAACCGTGCAGGCATCCCTGGTCTTGAGGTCTTAATTCCCATTAATTCCCAGGAAGGGAAGTCTTCCAGGAGACATAACACTGTTCTCATTAAACTGGACATTGAGACTACCAAATGGCTGTTTGAAATTCCTCTTGCCACTAAACCAACAGGCTGAGGGGGGTCCCTATACTGGATGGGTGGTGGATCCTGACTGGGTATTTGTCACAAAATGGGGGCAGGGAGAACGACAACTTGTACTCAGGGGATTTATTGGGATGCTTCTTTGAGCTTCCTTTTCCAGTAGCAAAAGTCATTAGCAACCAATAAGGGAATGTTTGCTAAAGACTCAACCCCTCGGGGATGAAAGTTTGGGTCCACCATCCCCAGAAAAGAGCCAGCCAAAGAGTTCATTGAAGGCAAGGGACACACAGAATGGGTGAGTTGAAGAAGGGAGTTATAAATGTCAACAGCATTATAACAACATTATAAATGTCAACAACAGCCTTGTGACCAATTATGGAAACAAGAACCCAAGTAGCTATGCGTATCTTTGTTAGGTATATAATAAGCAGTGATTACTTTTCCCTTCTCTTTTCCCCATGATTTTGTATAAAGACAATGTTTGATGCTTCACTTTATAACTTAGATCTTAGGTCCCCAGACCAGGAAGAGCCATGTCCAGACCTGGTGGCCTTGATGGGGATTTGATGACTGATAGAATTTTGTGTCTCCCCTTTATTAGGGAGAAGATGAGAGTGCCTCCTTGTTAAATAAAATATTCTGCTTCTGCATTTTCCATGAGGGGAAAATGCTATCACAGCATAGTGAAAACCAGGTAGAAATGAGAAAATGGGTGCTGAGTAGGAGATGGATTGTTTTGGTCTAAAACCTGCCCTCAGAGACAGTGAATGTTGTGACTTTGGTTACAAAGTGGTTCTCTAGTGAATCACTCCTACACCTTGCATGGCTCCCTCCCTTTGAATATAACCAACAGAAGGTAGCAGATGTGATAGGGTGCAAATTTTAGGGATAAGCCTGGCATTTCTGTCTTCACCTCGGGGAACCCAGCTGCCACGGAAGAAGTCTGTCTGTCTCGAGACCACCATGCTATGAGAAAGTCCAAGTTACCCACCCAGGGAGGCCTCGTGGAGGAAAACCAAGAAATCCAGTGACCAGGAGACCCAAGGTCCCCCAGGCAGACAGTGTTAGCCTGTTCCCAGCTGGCGTCCAGCACCAGCGTGCCAGCCATACCGTGAGCCAGCTCAGCGTGGCTCCTCTAGCTGCCAGTCCCAGCTGCCACTTTCTGGCTCAGCTGTAGCCTGTGCTGGTCGGGCTCTGCCCAAGTGGTAGAAAAATGAGCAAGTACTACGGGTGTGTTTCCAGCCACAGAACTTGGGGATGGTTTGTTCTACAGCAAGAGATCGCTGGAACACCCTGTCGGGCACTGTTCAGAGGAGGGCTCACCCCTGCAGGCGATACTGCTTGAGTAGAGTTTGGCTAATTGGCATTGACTGAGGGGCAGCAGGAGGGGAGAAGCCCCGGGGGGTCTCTGGCACAGGACGCTTCTCCTCTGTGGTTCTAGCTCTTTCCAGAGGGATCTTCTGCACTTCCAGTTTTGCCCGGTGAGCGCAGCCCCTGTGATCCCTTGCCCTGTGTCCCTTCGGTCCTTCCAGCCTGGGAGTGGGCCTGGCCTCCTGTTGTTGCTGCTCATGGGCCCTGCCTGTGCTCCTAGCTCTCCCAGCCGCTGTGTGATTAATGCCCACGTTAAATCTCTCTGCGGAAAATCACCAATTTCTGTTCTCTTATTAGATTCTGATGGATACATCATGGGTGACAATAAACTCTCTGTGTCCTCTTCTACATGCTCATTCTTTTGCTAAGCTCTCGAGGCTCCACGGGAGTACAAACACAACTCTCCCTGATCACTGACTCCTCTCACCGCTTTGATCCATTAGGCACTCTGTCCTGTACTCTCCACTGTGCCTCAGGGCCTTTGTACTAGCTATTCTTGCCACCTGCCCAATCCTCTTCTCTCACACGTGTGGGGTCCATCCTCTCCCCTCCCTCCTTGAACCTTCCACTCAGAAATCACCTTCTCACAGAGGCTCCCCTCAGTTCCCACGTAAAAAATCACCCCCGGATGGCCTGGCACTCTCAGTCCCCCTTATCCTGTTTCTTTTCCCTTTTCCTATAGAGCCTATCCTCTTTGAATATACTTTGTTATTTTGTTATTTATCACGTTTACTTTCCATTGTGTCCTTCTATATCAGCTTCCATGAAGGCAGAAGCCTACTTTTCTCTAGTCTCTGCTTTATACCAAGTGCCTTGAACAGGGTCGGCACGTGGTGGGTATTGAGTAAACATTTGCTGAATAAACAGATGAATATCGTATGCAGAATCTCAATGTCCAAAGCACAAAAAGCTGAACCTCTCTGGTGGCGCAAGCAGAAAGGGCCTAAGTCCCCGGACTGCTCATGCCCTCCTGACCCGGCAATATTCTCTTTCGGATCTAAGGAACAGAACTTAAACCCACAGCCACAGTGGCAGGGACCCCTGACAGCCTCAAATTGCTTTGCTGACTTACCTAGTGCGGGCTCCTAACTTGTTATTGATCTGTTACAAAGTTTGTTTGACAAACTCTGCCATCCCCAGAGAAGATTTGGTGGGAAAATAGAAACAGAGAAAGAGGCAGTCTCTTTTCTTCTTATTTCTCAGACTGTTTTAATGTGCTCCTGAATGCTGTGAATTTCTAGGAGAGACTTCAAGTATTTCCCAAACTTATTTGACCATGGAATCCTTTTTCTATGGAACTTTTGGTAAGACACACTTTGGAAAATACAGAGAGCTACTGGCTCTGGAGGTATCAGCCTCCAACCTGTTCCTATGATAATTTTAATCACCATAAATATTTCACTCATAACTCTTCTCTTGATTTCTAGTACAGTTAGTCACTCTGCATTAATATCAAACCTTCATTCACAGGATCTTAATTATTAACCATTAATTATAAAATGATTAACTCTAGGTAAACCTTAGCCCACGTTAATTACATTTCAGTCCTGAGCAGGGGTCAAGATAGTAGACATGTGAGTTGAGCACTCCGTTGGGATTCCCACAACCTGGACCTGTCCTGGCTTTATCTCAAGTGTGTGATTTGGGACCAAGTAATGAACCTCCCGAGCCTCGGTTTCTTTTTTGTTAACAGAGCTGCTTCGATCCAGTCTGGGTGTTTAAGCTACTAAGGTCCCTCAGATCTATGGCAACAAGGGTAGGAAGCACATCTTTCCCTATCCCCACCCCGAGTAACTCTGCGGCCTTTATCTTGGTGATAGCACCTGACATGCATTGTTCACTCACTGTCTGCCAGGCTCTGTCCTCATGGTCCCTGCCCCAATGCCCACAAACACCAGTGGCAAATGCTCCAAAGATATCAAATAGTAATGAGGTGGAGACTGACTACAGATGCTTTATTCTACGACATTTCTAGCTTCAACATTCTCTCCATAACAACACCTTTACACGCACAAGCACACCAAATGTGTGTGCATTGTATGCACGTGTGTGTATGAGAGTGTGTCAGTGTGTATCAGGACTGAAAAACAATATGTTGCAAGAGCTTAAAATGAGATCAAGAGACGAGGCAGGCAAGCTGAAGGAGCTGAGTGAGAGGAAAGGTTATTTTCTCCTAAGGAAGGTTGTCAAGTCAGCAGCTCGCGGGTGTCCTCTCCTCAGTCAAAGTATTTCCATCTATAATGAGAAGCAGGTTCCCAAAGGTTGAGAGTGAGTCAACAGCCCAGAGGTAGGATGTCAGTTGGATCTGCTCCATTGTTTAGAGATCAGTCTGGAAAAGAGGCAAGAATGTTTCCTTCTCTCAACACTGCCTGGAGTCCCTGAGAAATCAGATACTAGTTTGATGTCCTCACACTCTTGGTCTGGTCCTTCCATGGGGGACAGCTAATGGCTGAGCCCATGTCTCAGTGGAGGAGAAACTGAGCACTTGAATTGAGGCAATGCAACCTTCAGTATTTCTGAGTCTCGAGGACTCTCTGAATCCTGTAAGTGACAAATCAGATACATCTAGAGACAAGCATCCAGCACTGTAAACTTGCAGTCATCTGGAGATTATGAGGGATGCTTCCAGAAATGTTAAATCGAAGGGTGTAGATGAAATGGCCTCATATAGATACTTACTCAAATTCCCTTTTCAAAAACCTGGTGAAGTTCTGGCCAAGGAATAAGGTAACCAAGATTGGAGATAAGGGTAAGCTGTCTTCCCTGAGCAGCAAGACTTGAGGAGAGATTCTGAGCTAAAATTCTTAAAATGTGCCATAAATCAAAGCCAGGGAAATCAATCTCAGTATAACAGACAAGTGCAGGGTCATGAATCTGAACCCTATGCCAAATGGGGATGGGGAAAATATTACAAACACATCGAGGAGGGTCCTTTAGACAAGACCTGCCCCCCCCCCCCCCACTAATTCCCCTCATGACATTTGGCAAGTCCTTTGCACAAACTGGGTTTCAGTTTGCCCATTTGTAAAGAGTTGGTATGAGAAAAATGTGGTTGATTCTTACATTTGTCCTCTTGTTGCAAAGATAGGCATTGTTGTTCAGTCAAAGCAGTCTTTCCATCATGCCCAGATGGTAACCTTCCTCAATGCTGGGCTCCAAGGAACCATGCCAGAGATGGGCTGGGCCTCCCTGAATCACTAATATCAAAAATTCCTTCCAGTGCAAACGTGCTTTTGAATTCTACGAAAAACAGACTTCTTCGTGTGGAAGCATTTTGGTCATTGCATTTTCCTCTCACTATATTACTGCCACCTCCACAGGGTTCCTTCCAGCTTCAAAGTGCTACCCTGAAAGTCCTCACCATGCACCATCCATCTCAAGATATTTGTACCTGAAGGTCACCTGTGACCTGAAGTCCTCCATGCTGAGAGCAATCTTCCTGATGAAGAATGCATTATGAAGACAAAGTTAGAAGTGCTGGCAGGCATCTTAATGACTAAATCTTGGCCGCTTTTACAACCAAACACGTTTTTAATTGGACTTCTTTAGAGACTACCTCCTTGGTAGTGTCTTGAGGAATGTTTTTGCCTGGCATCCTTGTGTGAAGGGCACTTCTCAACTTTCAGTGCTAATTATCCTCTGGAGGAAAGAGGAGAGAGACCCTGGCCAGCAGCTGGTTCCATAATCTAGGTCAACTCTCTGGAGTTGGTCTTTTGTTATTTCAATTTCCTTAAGCTCGTTATCAGAAGTAACCTATAAACTCTTGATTAACTGGGCTCTGACTGAACAGAACACTCGATTTCCAGTAAACTTTCCAAAGCCCTCTTCTCAAAGGGCGAGAGGCAAATGACAGCAAAACAAGTTGATATGAAGGAACTCAGAACAACAAAAGATGCCTAAGGAAAAAGCATATATGACCTTATGGCATTTGTTGTATTATTGTGTAATTTTTTTGGTTTTAGTTGTTGAAAACATCAGCCATGTTTTCTCCCATGCTCTGGTGGTTCAGGAGTTCAGACCAGGCTCAGAGGAGATGGTTCGTCCCTGCTCCACATGCTGTTGGCCCAGCAACTTGACTGGGGCTGGAGCATCCAAGATGGCCTCTCTCACATGTCTGGGGCCTTGGTCTGGCTATTAGCTGGGAGCCTTGTTTCATCTCTACCAGGCATCTCTTTCTCTCTAGATGGTCTGTCATGAATCAGGAATCTAGAGCAAGCCTTTTTACATGGCGGCTTGCTTCTAATTTTAAAGCTTGCATTTGGAAGCTCTCTGAAGCATCGGTCTAAGGAGGACCACCAAGAAGTTGTGGGCAGTGGTAAGGAAAGGTAAGGAAAAAGACTCTTTGGTTCTTACTCCTACCAGTGGAATCTGATGACTCCCACCTCTCAGGCTTCTTTTGGTTCAGAGATTCAGAGTAACTAGGGTGCTCAAACTGGGAAGACAGTGGGTAACCTTCATGAATTTGTTTTCTTGGTGTATTGTTAGAAGAGAAATCTCAGTGTGCCTCAGTGTGAGCTCTCTAAACTTCCCTTCAGTACATAGCATCGTGGAGTGTAAACCATACGTCAGTTGGAAGCCCATCCTTCAAGTCCACTGCCCACACAGACTGTCTCACAGTTTATCTCATTACCCACCTGGCTACAGATTTCAACAGCTGTTCACTTCCCCCCAAAGAATCCACTTGTACCAAAGCATTAGTGAGCAATGTGGATTCACTGACAATTACGGAATAGAGAGCATTTACGTAGCACCACCCTCAGCAAAATTCAGAAAATATATACATCCCCTGTTAGACATTTCTCTTTCCCAAATTCCACTCTCCTCCACAGGATCCCTGAAGGTTCCCTCCCTCCCCTGCCTTCTCCCACTCCACCTAGGCTCCTAGGGTCCTCTCACATCTCTGCCACATGTAACCAGGTCCTTCAAATTTATCTTGCCTCTGCCATCCAGACAGTGCACCTCTTTTCTCTTAAATCCTTTACCTTTCTCAGTAAAGATTTCTTTTTTCTTTCTGTTTTGAGAGCTCAGGCCATGAAAACCGCAGAAAAGTGGAGACTGTTCTGATCCAATTCTACTCACCTGTCCCACGATCGGTGCCACCACCATCAGCATGACCAAAACAACAACATGACATGACACTGGAAGTCAGTTTGGTGGCCCAGGTCTGTTCATTTCCTCAATGATTTTGGAGAGCCCTACACTCTGTCAGACTTCGTGCTAGTCGCTCATACAAAGGCCAATAGCATGTGTCTACATGGATCTCACATTCTGGTGCATGAAAACAGATGGTTTAAAAGCACACATAAACAAAGAAACGCATAAATGGACTTCAGTGGTAGGAAAGAACTAGAACACAGTGACAAGAAGTAGAAGAAACTTTCTTAGATAAGGGGGTTAGGAAGGGCTTCAGGCAGATGGGCTGTTTAAGCTGAGATCCGAAGGATGGAAAGAAGCATCCCTTCTCTTGCCAAACTCTTGCCTTCATCTCGTCATCTTCTTGCTCTCAATGGAACAAGCCCAAGGAACGTTCAGTAACAAGACATCAGCCTGAAAGCCTTTAAACTGGCACAGACCTTGGCGTGTGCTAGGGAGAGTGGAATAATATGGGCCAGGTGTGCCTTCCAGGGTTTAGTCAGGGCAATAGAGCCCCAGCCAGTGGCATGGAAATAAGGATTTGTTGTAGGATTCAGACCTTATACACATATGGGAGGCTCTGGGGAGTGGTCATCTAGAAGGAGGGAATCGGAGGACCAGAGAAACAATCACGGTAGCACAGGCAAGGTGGACACATCAGAGCTTGTGGGAAAGCCCAAATCATGAGCATGCCAGGAACTCTGAATGGGGAGCTCGGGAGAGGTATCTGGGACCTGCTGTCTCTGGGGAGCAGCTGAATTGCTATGACTGCTACCCCTATGGAGTCACAGCCCAGTGCCTGTGTTGAGGTCAGCCCAGTGCCTGTGTTGAGGTCAGCAGCTGGGCAGATGAGCTGGTTGCTGAGGAGTTGAGGACAGGGGGACTGTTGGCCTTCCATGTGCTTGTTCATTGCCAGGGATGACCACGACAGCCTCCTGAGAGTAATAACTGCTTTCCTTCCACCCGCAACTTCCTCTCTGTGCAGGTCTAAACCAGAACCACATAGCAAAGGGGATTCTGGGAAACCCAACTCCCGCTACTCCAGGTTAGGGTTCAGATTTTCTACTCATGGGAAGGAAAGCACATTGGCCTTTAGGACTCCAGAGCCTCTCATGGGAAACAAAACTCCTTCTCTGCCATGTACCTGACCTCCCTGTTGTCTCTCTGCTACCACATTCCTTCTATATTTGATTGTTACTAGCAAAGTTCCTAAGCCTCAAATCCCTCAAGTGTTCTTTTTCTGGGAGACAACTGGCATATCACACATTCTCCTCTTGGGTGTTTAAGTTCCTCTCTGCAGTCACAGAGGCCAGTCCATGCACCAACCCTTCAGGCTCAGAGCTCAGGGGATTGGAAAGGACAGACTTTGTAGATTTGAGTCAGGACACCAATGTACTACCCTCTAGGTGGTAAGCAGGGGCAAGTTACCTGTCTGAGCCATAATTCATCCACCTGTGCAAGGATATAGCAATCTCTACCTCATAGAATTGTTGAGGGGATTAAATTTGAAAATGTGTTTTAAGTAAATGGCATATATGCAAAATGTTTTATTCATAGCAAGTGCTCAGTTTAAGTTAATTCACCTTTTTTCCCCTCTTCTGCATTGCCTGGGCTAACGCTGATACAACTTTGGGGTTAGTCATGGCCCCATTGACATCACTTATTCCTATTTCTCTTTATCACACGCCACAAATATTGCAGCCAATATTAAGCTTCTAAACAGGATAAACCAACTCTTTCATTTTTCACTCTTCCCCAGTATGGCAACACTACAATTAGCTCCCTCAACCTTAAACAGGTGTCATAATCATGGTACCTAACTCAGGTTTCTTACAAGGACTGAAGAGATGATGTGTGAACAGAACACAGCCTGGCCCATGGGAGGAACTCAGTGAATGTTAATTATTGTTACTACTACAATTGCTATCACCAGGTGCATCCTTGTCTCAAAGGTATTGGGTCAAGTCCCTGAGGTGTAGGTGGGGGTACCCAGCACAATGATGGACTCAAAAGTGTCCCTCTCCTCACACAATGAGTCAAATCATGAGATAAGTCCAAATACCTTAGCTGTTTCCTTTAGGAGAACTCTAAGCCCACTAGGGCATCCCCGAGAGCTCATGAAGTGGACTTCATTGTGTTTCCCTCTGACCTGAAACTCTGGATCCTGTTGCCTAGGGCAGATTGGCAATTTCAAGCTCCATTAATGACTCGTCCCAAGAGTCCACTATGTCCTCATGCAAAAAATCCAGAAATGTTAGCCAAAGAGACAGACCCATCATTGTTCCTTCCTAGGATTCTCTGAGATGTTTATAATTACCTTTCCAAATGCATATGTCTTGTTTCAACAATAGCAATAACGATGTCCAATATTTATTGAGCATTTACTATATGGCCGACACTGTGTTCAGTGCATTAGATTCATTGTGTCTTTTATCTTCACACTGGCCAATGAGGTAGAAGCTATTATATCAGTTTTATAGAGGATGAGAACTGGGATGTGTATGTATACATTATTCAAATACTGGCTACTTGGCAGTCTGCAATAACCCAGAACCCTTTGTGCTACATGCATACTACATACAAATAAAAATGATGGATAACATATAATAATTTCAAAAGCAAAAACACATGGGCATAGCTTAGTTTTCAAGTTAAGAAAATCATCAAGTGCCAGAAACAAAGAGAGAATTGAAAGCCAGAGTGGTTAAGTGTAAAATCTCATACTGTGGCAGTCCTGGTGGGTAGGGGATAATACTGGATCTAGAAAAATGCCCATATGTTTGTGGGATTGGGTTCCAATCTCATCCAGGCACAAAAGGTAAGTCCTGGAGGCCAGAGATGAAACATATGAATGAAGCATAAGGAGACCTACTGCACAGAATGACAACATCCGTCATTTAACTGGTAGGGTTTGTAGAAGTAGAATACAGAGGGGTTGGGGGAAAGGCAGTATTTAAAAGATATAACTGTGAACTTTCCAGAGTGGATAAGACATAAATTCCCAGAACATAAGTCCTGAGCAAGAAGGGTTAGATAACCTTCTCAAGACCCTGTAACCAGTGAGCAGAGGAGTCATTCAGATTGACTCAATCTGAATGCAAAGCCCTTCATTTTAACTAGCACCCCCATGCTGCAAGCAAATCTTTGGTATTCTCCTTGAGGGCTTAAATCATGACAAATTCATGGTACCTTACTGCTGTAACAAATCTCAAGTTTTGTCTGGTCCAAACCAATGACAATCACGAAGCTGTCAACCCAGTATTTCCTGAAACATGTTTCAAAAAACACTTGTACCGTAAGATGTTGTTTTGGGATTGGTGAAGGGTAGGAGTGAGGAAGATTCTCTGTTCAAATAAGTTTGGAAAACACTATATATGCTACTTGTTTTTGTACAGGTATAGCAAATATCAGTGTATTAAACTTTCTGATAAGTCTGGAATAAGGACATCTGTTTGACTCCAGAACTCTTTTTTCCCCAAATACCAAGAACTATTGACCTTCAGAAGACTGTTTCAACACTGTGTAATATTGAGAACAAGTAATTATTCAACTTTGTTTGAATACTTCCATTATTAAGAGATTCATTATGAGCCAAGGCAGTCCTCTATTTTTAGACAGCTTTTATCGACAGAAAATTCTCTTTTATATTGAAAGGAAATGTTTCGTCCTCTACCCATTGGTACTAATTCTACCCCTTAAGGTTACAAAGAAAATGTCTTGACCTGGTTAATTTATGCTACGGTAACAAACGGCTCCCAGATGTCAGTGGTTTACAACAAACATTTTTTCTTGCTCATGTACCTATCAGTTCCAGTTGAGCTGAGTCTCTGCTCTTTGCTCTTTTTCATTTCAGGGCTGAAGGAGCACACTCCATCTTGGTTCTGGGGCCAAGGAGAGAGTGTGATGGAGGACTCACACAGGGGTCTTACAGCTCAGGTGTGCAATCACCCCTTTTTCTCACATTTTGTTGATTAAAGCAAGTCACATGACCCAGCTGATTATCAAAGAGGCTAAAAGGTATGATCCTTCTATGGAGAGGATAGCCAATACTGGGGAACTATAATACAATCAATACCATATAGTCAAATCTGTCTGTCAGAAATACTTGAAGATAGTTACTAAATAGGTGTTGGTATCAATTCCAATATGTATGAAGGGGTTCCCCTACACCAACAAGAAATTCTTGGGACACCAGCTGGGTGTCCTACAATTCAACTCAGTTCTGACACTCTACCCAGAGATGGCATCAGATTCTACAGGTTGAAAGCTCAGTCCTACAAGACTGCCCTCCCACCCCCCACCAACTTCAGGCACCTATTCCAAGTCCAGATTGTTACCTGTACTTCTGACCAACTGGCTGTACATTACAGGTTTCCAAGACCCCTCCTCAGGTTTGATTAATTTTCTAGAGTGGCTCACAGAACTCAGAGAAACATTTGACTTACTATATTACGGGTTTATTAAAAAAGGATATAACTCAGGAGCAACCAGATGGAAGAGACGCAAAGGGTAAGACATGGGGAAAAGGGTGTGGAACTTCCATGCTCTCTCAGAGTTCATCATTCACCCCAAATTTCCATGTGTTCACCAACCCTGAAGCTCTCAGATCCCCCTCCTTTTGGGTTTTTATGGGGGCTTCTTACATAGGCATGATTGATTAGATCATTGGCCATTGGCAATTGAACTCCATCTCTAGCTCCTCTGCCCTCCCTGGAGGTGGGGTTGGGGGAAGACTGAAAGTTCCAACCCTCAAATCTCAGGGTTGGTTCCCCCCCTGTCAACCAACCCTCATCCTTAAATTACCTAAGGGCTTTCCAAAGGTCACCTCCTTAACATAACAAAGGACAACTTTATCTTACAGGAAATTCAAGGGTTTCAGGCGCTGTAAGCCAGAAATGGGGAGGAAGACCACATATATATTTCTTATTATAAACCACAGTATCCCAGCTACCATGTGCTCTACAGCCTGCTCTCCCCCAGCTTCTCCAATTTCCAATTCCTTCTTTGTTCCTCCATGACATGGTTCTGAGTCTCTTGGGATCTCCCTTCCCTGAATATGTTCCAGCTCATAATAACAATTATTATAATAATAATTACAATTAATAATAATTATTACAATTATAATTAATAATAACAACTGGTAAATATAAATATAAATATAAAAACTTATAAATATAAGTCTGCTCCACTATTTACCAGCATCATTTCATAATCCTCCCTGGGGACAGATATTATACTTAACGTACAAATGGGCAGACGGGGAAACTGAGGCTCAGAAAGTTTAATTAATTTAACCAAATTCACACAGCTGATTCCTCACAGAGGCTGTTTGACTATAAAGCTCAGCTCTTAACCTCTAATGAACATGCTGCCTCCCTGTGTAGCTCTGTTTCCCTAGATGCATATGAGAAGCTGAGGATGGGCTGACTCCTTTCTAGTCTTAAGAACATATGCTGTGGGACACAATGTCCAAAAGTGAGATAGAAATTCTATGATTCAACATTGAAGCAAGAACAAGAATATGTTGGCACATCTTTCAGAATCCCATGTCCTCCAAGCACCTGGAGGTCTATTTGTGCATTTAATGTACATCAAAACCATCTGTGCATACTGGGTGCAATAATCAACAGAGTAATTTATGGACGTGATCTGGATCACAGATGGAAAAAATATTTTGCTTTATATGTTAACTCTGATTTTTTTACAAATGACCACATTGAGGGCTATGTTGAGAAGGATCCTGAGGGATCCTTAAGAAAGAGTGGCATAATCAATAAGCAATGTCTTCTAAAAGAAAGTAAGAAGGAAGCTGTGCTATGCATACTAAGCATCTATAATTCCAGTCCTAGAGAATACCACCCATATGATCCAGGGAATAGAGTTTCTTGGAAAAATAGTGAAGTGATATTTAATTTTATACAAAGGAAGGAGAAGATGAGTATTATTTTAGCACCTACCATTGGGCATATGCTTTAATTCGCTTACTCTTAGTAACACCGTGCAAATGGGTACTAGTGTCCCCATTTCACAGTCAAGAAGATGAAGGCTCAGACATGTCAACCAACTCCTCCTAGGAGCCACAGCCAGTAAATGGTAGAAACAGGATCCAGTTTTATGTCTGAAGGACTCCTGATGCTACCCCACGACATGCCACCTTCTAAAATGCTCAGAGCACAATAAAATGTCCCACTAGTTCAACACATTGTTATGCCAAAACATGGCCCAATTCCAGTCTATCCGCCACATTTCTGTTCCTGTCTTTCTGCCTTCTCACTGGCTGAAGACTCACTCCTCTCAGAACACAAATGGCTTCGAGACAAGATACTTGGTGTTGGACCAGATCGTGCTTCCTAAAGGTGCAGGTTTGCATCACAACTCTACATAAATGCTCTTGGCACTGACAGCAGGAGGCAGGCAGGAGTGTGGCTCCACCATGTGACAAATATAGAGCTGCTGTCCTGAAAACTCTAACAAGAGACTAACCCTCAAGGGAGATGCCATGCAATAAATAATTTTTGCCATAACACATTCCTTCCCTTTGCATAAATTTAACACCCGCTCTCTGTACAATATGTGATCTTCCTGCTAACTCCCCATAGACAGAAATAGCTCTGGTAAGATGTGATAAAGACAAGTGACAGAAAGGAAGGGAGACACGACACATTGGAGAGCCGGGCTTTACTGCCGGCTCTTCTACAATGGATCTTACTATTTGCATTCTTCATGATGGACAATATACAAAGGATGACTACAGTGGGGCAGTAGCTTGGGACTGTAAGATGCCGGTTCCTTGTTTCCTCTGCCTAATGCTGCTTGGCTGCCAGTCTCTGCCTTCCTTCTTCTCCCCACAGCAATGGCCATAGACCACTTCCCTTACCCTAAACCTGCAGCCCAGGCACCAGCCTCAAGAGCCAAATACAGCCTCCAGTGGAACGGTTCTAAGAGAATCTAGCAAAACTCATATATTCAGCTAGTATATCTCTGGATTTTTGGCTCAGTTAAGATTGTTGTGGAACTTTGAAGGGACCCTACAAATATATGTGAGGCCATTTTTTTTCTGGAGATCAGACCACTAACACAAAAAGTCTGCCTTAGATGTTTCAAAGCCACCTAAACATTTCCCCCCCATAGCTTATTCCCCCCAAAGAGGACTTTTCAGTACCTGGAAAATCTTGAATTGTTGGGTAGTGCCCTATGTTCCATTTGACTGAAACAGCCTGCATAATCTTGGTGTTCCCATCTCTAAGGAGGAAGCACACTGAAAAAAATCCCATGTTCCTGTAGACAGAGGCACCCTGATTAGGTAAGGGCATCTGCTCAGGATTCCCCAATTTCCATAATTTTGGTAATGGCACACTTTCCCTTGCATTGCTCTTCTCCCTTCCATGTCAGTTTGTTGGGATTGCCAATTACAGTAACTCACCATTCTCCACCTCCAAGCTTCAGTGTGGCCACATGATCTACAGACTCCATCCCTGAAAATCAGACAGGGAACACTCCAAGGGACAGATATGTCACTAAAGTAAGAGTAATCAAATCATAGGCATGGAATTGGACAGAAGGTTTTTCAGTTTCAAGTGACCAAATTGCCTACCCAAACTTGTTTAAACAGAAAATACAATATATGGATCTATGTAAATTAGAAGCTAAGAGTAGATGTGCTCCAGAAACAGTTATATCAAGGACTTCAAATGATGTCACCAGATAGAGGCCTCTCTCCATTGGCTCTTTGCTTTCCTTCAGGCCCATGTCTGGGTTTTTGCATTTCTCTGTGTTGGTTTCACTGTCAGGCACCCTCTCCTGATGTGTTGGCAAAGGTACCCACTAGTAGTTCCGGACTTGGGCTCTGTCACACTGGCAATCTGGAGGAAGTAGAGCACTTCTCTCTCAATGGATGCAGCCCCAAGACTGACTCTCATTTGCTACGGGTAGATTCCTAAGCCCAGTCAAATAGCTTAAGCTATTTTTAGGTAGAGTTGCATCATAGGTACCTGGAAGAGATGGACTACTACTAAGATTCCTTTCTGATGAGCTATTGACTTAGACTTCGATATATCAAGAAGGAGATAAGGCTACCAGAAGATACACCAAAATATAAACAGTTGAATATGGGGAGATGATACACAAGACATAACTCAGCTCCAGCTCACTTTTCTTACCTCTCTAGACAAAGGCACCAGCTGCCTAATATGGGAAGTGTGAGAGGGTCTGTCAAATGTCACACCTGCCTGGCATGGTGCATGCCTCTCTATGGTGACCACATGGACTTGTGGTTCAAACATTTTGCAGAAGTTTACTCCTGAGCACTGAGCTTGATATCACATTGCCTCCTACCTCAACGCTGGTCAAAGGACTCTCCTGAATACTGCTTTCTTTGTCTCAATGACCTAAGAACAGCCATAAATATTGAGTGGTAACATTAATAAGTGAGTCCCTGCTGCATTCCTATGACCTGGGTCCCCATTCTCATCACTCAATTCCTGTCTAGGTCTAGCTTATATGTTCTAGTTATAGTTTTGGCTGCTGGACTTGTATATCAGTTCCTTTAGGACTTCATTTCCCTAGAAATTGAAGCTGTGTCTTTGGATGCCCCAGCTAGTAATGAGGAGGCTGTGGTGTGCTGACATTCCTGCAGGGTGGTCATAATCTGCCACATTGATAAAGGTCATCGAGTCCTAGACTCAGTTATTAAACTGCCTGCTTGACATCTTCACTGATGTTACCTCTAGCTCAACATGCCCAGAATTCATTGCACCAAATCTCTTGTTCCCACGCTGCTCTTCCACCAATGCTCCTGGTTTCAGTAGATGGCATCACTGCCTTTCCATTTGTCCAATCCAGAAATGCAGATGTCATCCCTGACTCTCCCTGGCTCTTTGCCTTGCTTGATTCTGTGACACAGTCAGCCACCCTGTCCTATTGATCCTATTCCCTTTAATTTGTCGGGACCATCACTCTTCCCCTTCCCTACTTCTAGCACCTCGGCCCAAGCCCCCAGCATCTTTTAGCCTGACCACAGGTCTCTCTCTTTCCATTCTTGCCCTGCTTTCCACATTGCAGCCAGAGCATTCATTTCAAACCACAAAGTGGAGTATGTCTATTCCACACACAGTGCCTTCTGGTCATTCCTTTTGCCTCAGCCCCTATTCATCCTCTAGGTCTTAGATTAAATGCAACTTCCTCAGGTCAATTTTCCTTGACTACTTCCATAGCATACTATATTTACTCTTCACAATGTTGACCAGAATGGTAATGCCTCAATTATTTGTGCTACTATGTATTTCATATCTGCCCTCCCAGGTAAATTAAATTCTATAGGAGGTGAGTTCTCTATCTGGTTTTCTTCCCACCTCCCAAGACCCTAGTTCCTCACATAGTTAATGCTTATTAGATAGTTAATGAATATACCAAGTCTTCTCTTTTTTTAAGATTTTGTTTATTTATTTGGGGGGGCACAAGTAGGGGGGGTAGAGGGAGAGGGAGAAGCAGACTCCCCACTGAACAAGGAGGCTGACAACACAGGGCTTGATCCCAGGACCCTGAGATCATGACCTGAACCAAAGGCAGATGCTTAACGGACTGAGCCACCCATCTTCTTTATCCAAGAATATTACTCAACCAACAGAAAGAATGAACACTTACCATTTACTTTGATGTAGATGGAACTGGATTGTATTATGCTGAGTGAAATAAGTCAATCAGAGAAAGACAATTATCATATAGTTTCACTCATATGTGGAATATAAGAAACAGCACAGAGGATCATAGGGGAAGGAAGGGCAAACTGAATGGGAAGCCATCAGAGAGGGAGAAAAACCACTACAGACTCAACTATAGGAAACAAACCGAAGGCTGCTGGAGGGGAGATGGGTGGGGAGATGGGATAACTGGGTGATGGGCATTACAGAGGGCATGTGATGTGATGAACACTGGGTGTTATACGCAACTGATGAATTACTGAACACTACATCTGAAACTAATGATGTACTCTATGTTGGCTAATTGAATTTAAATAAAAAATAGTTAACACACAAACTTATGAATGAATATCACAGTCCATTCAAGCAGTGTCGCAGCAGATCTTAAATAGTCTTCATTCTGGAATGCTGCAAAAAGAAATCTCTGTTTTGAAGGTAGGACTAGATAACCCTTAAAGCTTCTTCCAAGTAACCATTTTTTATTCTTTCTGAGAGTCTCATTGTCCTAATGCTAAATGCTAGTCATCACTGCTCAGATACAAGAGGTAATCTTAGCATTTACTAAATTGACCCATCATGGGAGGTACCATTAGCTGTTACAGCATGTCTTTAAGTCACCTTATTTCTCTTCTATTTTCAAGCCCTTTCTTCTAAATATGGGAGAAGGGACAAAATTCTATTGGCCTGATTTATCATAGTCTAAAAAAAATTTAAACCTACCAGCCCAATAAATTAGAGGATGGTTTTAGGCCTTACAGAAGGATCCACCAGAGAGGTTCCTTGAAACAGCAAGCTCTCCAAAGGCATTTAAAATTGGATTTGATTTACAAAAATTTGATCTGCACATAACTATTCAGGAACATATCGATTGTTTAAAGTGAGGTCCATGGGGACATAACTACCTTTAATCTTTTATAACAAAGGCAGCAATTAAAATTGCTTTTGCTAAGCAATTTTTGAAATGGAACGTTCAATATCTTTGCTGGCTTCCACTCCCCAGAAGACTCCCTCTCTCCCCATGCACTCTTCTCCTCCTAATTAAATGAGGTAACCATTTTGGATTCTCTGTAGAATGCAGTTTCTGACGGAATCATACTCCTATCTTATGGTTACGGAAAAAGTCATGCTGGGGGCTTAATTTCATTTCCATCCCTCTTTGTTAATACAGGCCTTCCTATTCTCACTTCTTGGAAGCATTGTTAAGGAGGGATCGATTTGTTGGTTATTAAAAAATGGTCAATTATGGTGGTATTAGCTGGCCCTGTATTCCCCAATCACAGTGTCATTTTCATCCCACGGAAAAGTTTGCCCTTTGTGTGTGCCTGTTTGTTTGCTTTATTTGGCGTGTGGTGTAGAGTGCCTAATAAGGAATCCTGATGGCAGTTTGCTCCATCTCCAGATTGAATTTCTTTATAGATCAGCCTCAGTAATTCATTTCCCAACTGCTTCTAATCAATACAGCTTGACGCGCTTAAGGTTAGAGAAACTCACAAAACCGTGCTACTGATTGGGCGTCTCGATGCATCTTCTTCATAAAGGCTCTCTTTGATAGTGATCTGTCCAGCTGATCCACAACCTCCTAGTGGAGTTAGGACCTGCGCTCTACCCAGGCCCCAAAGCTGCCGTTGTCTTGTTTTCTTTGATTCTAGGAAGCCAGAGGCCTGAGAGGGTTTTATGAAAACAGCATAGTATGAAGGGGAGATGAGTAGGGGTGCCTATGTTGTCCTGGGGACTTGATGTTGAGCCTCAGTGAGTGGCTCAGTCATTCTGAGATTCCACTTCAGCATCTACAGAATAAGGCAGCTAGACCTGTTGATGTCTGTCTGGGGTCTTGCCGACCTCTGAAGCGCTAAGACCTCTGGGTGGAGACAGAAAGACCTGCTGTATTCCCAAGCACCTGTCTCACTTCTCAGCACTGCACCCTGAAATGACCACCATTTGGATAAAGGGATGGAAACCACTGTTTCTAGATCATGAAAAAAAAAAAATGCTTGCCCTCTGCCACAGGATTCCAAGCCCGGCTCTCATACCTCCTAGCTGAGTGGCCTTGGCCAAGTCATATCATCATTCCTAGGCTGTTTCCATACCTGTAAAAGGGGCACATGCAATCCTGCCCTTTATCCATTCAGGGGATGC
Source organism: Neomonachus schauinslandi (assembly GCF_002201575.2). Lineage (NCBI taxonomy): Eukaryota > Metazoa > Chordata > Mammalia > Carnivora > Phocidae > Neomonachus > Neomonachus schauinslandi. The sequence goes on from NC_058406.1 coordinate 180,834,639, forward strand.
TGTGAGGGTCAGAGAAGGTCATAGGCGTGAGAAGCACTTTGGAAAGTAAAGTAGAATGTATAAGAGGGACTGTTGATCAGGTGGCCATCACATTGCCAGAGAGAACAGGCTTGTACACCACCCTAGAACTTCATAAATCTGGCTTCTTCCTGCACTCACTCTCCCAGCCCCCTCACTGTAGTTTTAGTTCATGCCAGGCCAGAAATCATGGCTTGTTTCCAAGTTATCTGAGTGCAGAGACTCATTACTGTAGGCAATGACACCATCCTCAGGGAGTGATGCAGAGATTCAGCCAAGTAAGCTCAGCCAGCCTGTCTACCCCATCAGGCAAAAGCCCTAATACCACCAGTCAAACGGACAGTCATCCAACCAAACTGCTCCAGGTACAGGATCAACAGTGAGGATGGACTGGTCCCACACCCTTTCAGATCAATGGCGGCATTCATAAACCATTCAGTGAAGTTCTAGCATGAGGCCCTTTTATGCCTTTTTCCTAAGACCCTACTGAGGTTGATTTTTTTTCTCAGATGAAATATCTGTAGATCCTAGGGCCTGGAACTTCAGTTAATTTCAGCCATCATTTCTTTTAAATATCTGTAGTGTCCTGAATCCTTACTTGGAGCCAAGTTTTATACTGATCACATTATACAGATGATTTAATTTATTCTCCACAACATCTCTGTGTAGTAGGTATTCGCTTGGTAAAATGTTTGAATTAATGAATGAATGATTACAGTTAAATAATGAGCGTATGTTGAGTGCTTTCTACACGCTAGGCATCATGTTAGTCACTGGAGATTCAGAAATGAGCAAAATGGGCAAGGCAGCTGTCTTCATTGAACTTATAGTCTAAGTATTGTGATCCTCATTTGTAAATAAAGAAACTGAAACACAGAAGACGAATTAACTTGCCCAAGATCACACAGCAATATAATGTCAGGTCAAAACATCAAAAGTAAGTCTGGCACTGCCCCATAGTGGAATAACTAGTACAAGCTTACCTTCTGGCCCCAAACAATAATAAAACCGGTACAAATAAATGAAGCAAGTGTTTTTGGGCGTTGGACATCAAACAGCATAGGACTGTGATCCTTTGCTAAAGAGATCACACAAGATGAGCTTCATGTTTGACCCGGCTCTCTGCTTTGGAAATTCTAAAAACTGAAAATTATAATACTTAAATAAAATATATGAAATGATTTAATATATTAGAGATGGTAGAAAAAAGGATCAATGTGCTTAAGATCGATCAACAGAAGTAATACGGTCTGAAGAATACGGCGGGGGGGAAGCTTGGGAAAGGGGACAGAGCCTCAGGGGCATGTGGGGTAACATCAGTGTCTAACATGTGTATAACTGAGGTCCCCAGATGGGAGGATAGAGAGAACGTAGCAGAGAAAATATTCAAGCAAAAATGGCTCAAATGTGCCAAATTTGATGAAAATATCAACTCCTATAGATCCAAAAAGTTCAGATAACCTGGAACAGGATAAATACAAAGATGCCATAGAATAGAAGGGAGAGAATAACAGATCTTAAGGACATCAGAGAGCTAAAACATCCCATAACTTAGAGGAAATGGACAAATTTCTTGAAAAGCATGATTTAATGCAAGTTACATAAGATTCTGAGAAATTGAAAATTTTATTCTAAAATTTATATGGAAATGCAAAGACCTAGAAAACAAAATAATCTTAGAAAGGAGAACTTGGAGGACTCACACTCTCTGATTTCCAGATTGACTATAAGACTACAGCAGTCAATACAGTGTAGTATTGGCCTAAGTATAGACAAATAAATCAATACAACAGAATTAGAGAATCCAGAGATAGACCTACACATTTGGACATTCGGATTGATTGATTTTCCAAAAAAAAAAGCATGCTAGCAATTTAACAAAAAAAGGAAATTTTATTCAACAAATGAGGGAAAAAAAGGATTCCAATACTTGCCTAATCAAACACAAAAAAATAATTTAAGAAAGATCATGGCCATACATGTAAAAGCCAGTACTATTAGTCTTCTTTAAGAAAAAGGAGAATATATTCAAACTTTAGCATTGCAAAGATTTCTTAGAAAAGACACAAAAGTAACTAACCCCCAAGGAAAAAAAATACATCAATTAGACTTTACCAAAATTAGAGATTTCTAGTAAGAAAGAAAGAAGAAAGCAAGCAAGCAAGCAAGCAAGCAAGCAAGCAAGCAAGCAAGCAAGTAAGCCTGTTAAGAAAATGAACAGGCAAGCCACAGACTGGGAGAAATTATTCACAGTGTGAATATCTGACAAAAGACCTAAATCTGTAATATAAAAAAATCCCTTTAAGTCAATATTTTTTTAAGTATCATAAAAATAGGCAAAAGAACAGACACTTCACAAAAGAAGATGTATTAATGCGTAATGAGCTTATATTATATCCGCATCCTTAGTCATTGGGGAAATGAGCTTATATTATATCCGCATCCTTAGTCATTGGGGAAATGCAAATTAAAACCACAGTAAAAAGCCACTACAGATCTACTAGAATGGTTAAAACTTAAATAATAACACCAAATGTTGGCTAGACTATAAAGCCACCAGAACCCTCACATACTGCAGGCAGGAATGTGATGATACAAATGCTTTGGAAAACTGAATTTCTTACAAAGTTATACATCTATCCTAGGACCCAGCAAATTTGTTCATAGGTTTTTTACTCAAGATAAATGAAAATATACATCCAGGAAAAGACTTGTCTAAATGTTTGTAACAGCTTAGTTTAAAAGCCCAAATCTGGAAATGACCCATCAATAGAAAAATGTGTAAGTATATGATAATATATTATATTCTATATATTATATTATTTCTATGAAATACTAATTATTAATAAATTCTATGTATTGTTATCCACAGCAACATGAATGAATTTTAAGAACATCATACCAAGTGAAAGTAACCACACAGAATACATTCTGTATGATTCATTTACATGAAATTCGAGGGCAGGCAAAGTTAATCCATGGTGACTGACATCAGAATACTGGTTATCTCAGGGACAGTGGGGATTACATGGGAAGGGTCATGAGAGAAATTTCTGGAGTGGTAAAAGTATTCTTCATTATTACTGGTGTTTTTTTGTCATATGAGAGAATGCATTGGTTAAGACTTAATGGACTATACCATTAAAAATTCTGCTTACTTCCCTGTATATAAATATTACTGTATTTAAAATAATCCAGTCTGTCTGACTCCACTGGCCACATGTTTTTCTGCTCTACTATGCTGAATATCAGGCAAAAAGTTAGCAACTGGGAATTTTACTACCCTGAAATGAGTCAGCACATTGTGGAGTAGAGAATGGATTCCTCTGTCAGATGAGCAATAGTGAGCATATTGTTTATAAACTGTGAAGGTTACAGAAATATTTGTATTTATTATTTAAAAAAATATTATTATAAACTGTTAAAGCAGTGCCACATCCTCGGGACTTTGGAAAAAGTGGTCATTTGTATTATCTATTGCTGCATAGGAAATTACTCTAAAACTAAGTGGCTTAAAACAACAAATGTTATTTCCTCACATTTTCTGTGGGTCAGGAATTTGGGAATGGTTTAGCTGGGTGGTTCTAGCTCTGGGTGTCTCAGAGGGTAGCAGTTATGTCCCGAGTGGTGGTACAGTTATCTGAAGGCTGGAGGATCCTCTTCCACATTCTTTCCATGTTTGTTGACTAGCCTTTGTCCCTCACCAGCTATTAGGAGGAGGGCTTAGTTCCTTGCCAAGTGAGCCTCTTCAGACTGCTGGAGTCCACACAACATGGCAGTTGGCTTCCCCCAGAGCAAGTGGTCCAAGAGAAAGAGCATAAGACCAAAATGGAAGTCACTCTGTCTGCTATACCCTAACCTCCGAAGTGATCTGCCATCACTTTTGCAGGGTTCCGTTGGTCACCCAGACCAACCCGGGTACAAGTGGGAGGGGCTGTGCCAGGGCAAACACGGGAAGGCAGGATCGTTGGGGGCCATCTTAGAGGCTGGCTGTCACAGTAATTTTTATCCCTGCTCAGTAGATGTGTGATTTAGAACAAATCAGTTATTCAAGTCCCAGTTTCTTAATCTATGAAATGGGAAGGACTAATTATTTTTGCCTGAGGGGATTATATTAGCAATGTTTGAAGTTTCTTAGGAGGGAAACTGGAATGGAGTAAATTTTCATTAATGGTATCCTAAAACATAAATAAGTTAGTGTAGGCATGTCTAGTGTCACTCTCCTGGCCAGATAACCTATTTAACATTTCTCTCTGATTGCATATCTGGATCAGCTTTTAGAGATGGCACCTTCTTCTAATGTGGACCCTTGAAGCTGGTAAATTCTATAATCAAAATAAAATCATACTCAGTGGCTCCTTCCCATCTCTGCTTTATTTACTCCATGTGTGTGGTATCTTTTACCTTCTCTTCTCCCATTAGACTTTGAGCTCTCTTGAAGGAACCCTGTGCTTTAATTTTCTTTGAACATTCCCAAAGCCACTGTTTGAACATTATATTGATTTTCACATTGTCAGTGCTCTAACACTATTTGCTGGCTACAGATATTTTCCAAAGCAGAATACCCAGGAGGTGAAAGCAACTGTCATAGATATATTAATTGATTATTGTCCCAAAAATGATATAAAATAAGCTACCCCCAAACTCAAAGCCATACAACAACCACTTACTCTTTTGCGCATAGGTCCACAGGTCAGTGGAGTATTAGTTGATCTTGGCTGGGCTGGACTGGGTGCCTCTGCTTCAGGCTGCAAGTCAACTGGGCTTGGCTTCTCACTGCAAGTTAGGCTGAGGTCTGTGCCACTTGGGTTTCCGTCGGGGACCAAGGATCAGGGGAAATGCCCACTCAGGAGACACTCTTCTCAGGCAATGGTAGAAGCACACAAGAGCAAATGAAATCAGGCATTGCATTTCATTGCATTTTCTTGTTTCATGAATGCAACCATTTCATTGGCCAAAGCAGGTCACATGGCTGAGCCCAAAGTCAAGGGGAATGGAAATATTTATTCTGCTTCCAGTGGAAAGAACTGTAAAGTCACATGGAAAAGGGCATGAACAAAAGGATGAAAATCGGGGCTAATAGATCTGCCATATAGAATACAAAGTTGTGAGAACTATCTAAGAGCCAAGCATTGCTGGGGAGAGTTGACTTTTCTGAGAATATTTAGTATTGTTCCTTCACATCTAGGACTGCAAAACACTTGTAAAGTGAGTGAAACTGGAAATTGCATGAGAGTCTCACTGCATGAGAGTGATGTGATTCAAAGTGTGTGGACTTTTGAAATTCAACTCTACTTTCCTCCACTTACTTCTTAGGGGCCCTTCCACAGCTCTTTTAGCTTCTCTGAGCCTCTTTTTCCTTAGATGTAAAGTAGAGATGAAAAAAAAAAAACCTACCCATGTTTCTGTGAAAATCAAACTAAATTAACAAATGTGCTTCATGTTTGTTTCCCCATCTGTCCTGCTGGAGTGGCAGGGAGGGTAGTGGGAGCTTTGGTTTTCCAGCAAGTTTCTGAGACCTGAACTCAGTCAGGGAAGGACTCAGCTTTCCTGACTGAAAAAAAGGTAATGATAGGCAATTTTCACCACATCTCCACATCTCCCACTTGTTGCTTAAAGACAGACAAGCGATCAATTGTCACTTATTTTGGGTTCTAAAACACTAAGTTATTACCATAGAAACATAATTATGAACAATTAAGTAGAAGTGTTTTCTGAAATGTTTTTGAATTAAAGTTCTAAATTTGTTTTTACAAATTTACTCAATTCACATAAGCATAAGTCAAAAACTGTAACACACATCTTATTTTCTTCCAAATCAAATCAGTGAGTTATTTGTGGTAATTTTATCAAAAAGAAATGAATGAAATCCTCTCTAACCTTATTCTGAATGTGTAATTTCCAGCTTTTTCCTTACAAAGTGGCATCTAGCCTACTGAAGCAATCTGTAGTTTAACCTTGTTTTGCTTTTGCATCCAGTAAAGGTCTGTGAGCAGGTTGACAGCTGTTGAGAAGGATCTTCCATCAGCACTAGAATATATCTGGCTTCCTTTGCTGGAGAATGCCAGAAACGAATCTTTTAAGGTTTGCAAGAGACCCACTGGCTCTTCTCTTGTATGTCCTTCTTCCTCACACTCTACAACCAGTCTACCACCAAACCAAAAATATATCCTACACCCAAAATACATTTCAAATCCATCTGCACAACCCAATTATCAGTGGCAGGGTTGGAATGATATGTTCTCAGATGTCTCCCTGTGTCTGCTCTTGATCACCATCCCAAGTCATTGTCACATAGCAACCACAATGGTCTTTGAGAAACCTAGAATCATACCCTTCTCCCTCCGGAAGAAAGCCTTCCTATGTCTTCTTATTGTAATTAAGATAAAGGCCCAAATTTGTTGGGAAGCCATCAAGGGTCCAGTTGGGCCTGCATGGTCTTGCCCTGGCCTACATCTCAACTTCTTCTCTACTTACTTAACCCCTCTGTATTGAACTTTCTTCCAGCTCTTTAGTATTCTAGCTCTTTCCTTTTCAGGATGTTTGCATGTGTTGTTCCCTCCATCTGGAACACACCTGCTTCATTCTTCACATGTTTGGTTCCTTCCCATCTGTCATCTCAGCTTAAATGTCAGCTCCACAAAGTGGTCCCCTTGATTCCCAGGAGCTGTCCTACTGTTCTCTGCTACCGTCTCATTCACTTCCTTCATAGTGCTCATCCCAGTTCATTATTATAATTGTGTTTGTGCTTTGACTGTTTAACATCTGACTCATCCACTGGATGTAAGCCCCATAAGGATAGGGTGATATCTGAGCTTTGTTCACCAGGCATAATGGTGCATTGTTCTGTGCCTGACCCTGAAAGGTGCTCAATAATTACTTCTTAAGTGGATGAATGAATGAATGAATGAATGAATTATTCAATAAAGGAGGCGAAGTCATCAATATTTACCAAGAAACCTAAAATATCTCTAAAGCCCCATCATATGACTCTCACTAGAGCATTGTCCATGGAAGCCAGAGGGTGTCTCCTAGAGGAAAATGCACCAGCGTAAGGGCAAGAATGCCTAGAACCTGGATCAATTTCTTGTCTGACTCTCCATAAATATTTTTTTGAAGTTTTTCTGAAGCACAGTTTGTTTGTAGTTAAAATGAGAGTTTGCAACCAAATGTTTAAGCATAGGGGCCGTGGTCCACTATGGATATGCATTTTATTTTACTTTAGAGTAGTTAGTTTTTGTCTAATTTAAAAATGTTCTTAGCTCCGAAAAGGTTAAAAAGCATTGGATTAGGTTAACCCTAAAGTCCCATATACCTCTGACAATCTGTGTTTCTACAAAAGGAAGATCAGTCAACATTAGGTATGGCGGTATGTAACAGAGACCCAACATATCAGTGTCTTAAACAACATGGAGGCCTACTTCTTTCTCTCTCTCTTTTACCTCTGGAAGTGAGCATTCTAAGGCCAGTAAGCATTCCAAGCTGCCAGAGACTCAGGCTCCTATCTTGTCGCTCCACCATCCCTTGGGAACAGCCCTTGTCCAAATGGAAATTCCACCACATGGATGGGTGGATATTCCAGCCAGCAGGACTAAGGTAGAGGAGAGGTAAGTAAGGGGAATGTCTCCTATTATTTTTAAAGATTTAATTTATTTATTTGACAGAGAGAGAGAGAGCACAAGCAGGGAGAGTAACAGGCAGAGGGAGAGGGAGAAGCAGGCTCCTTGCTGAGCAGGGAGCCCAATGTGGGGCTTGATCCCAGACCTTGGGATCATGACCTGAGCCGAAGGCAGACGCTTAACTGACGGAGCTACCCAAGTACCCTAATACCTCCTTTTTTTTTTTTAAGATTTATTAATTTATTTTAGAGAGAGAGAGTGCGAGTGAGCGGGGGAGGGGTGGAGGGAGAGGGAGGGAGAGAATCTAGAAGCAGACTCCACACTAAGCTCAGAGCCTGATACAGGGCTCCATCCCAGGACTCTGAATTTGTGACCTGAGGTGAAACCAAGAGTCAGCCCCTCAACCGACTGGGCTACCCAGGCGCCCCTTACATCCTATTTTCAAGGACAGAAGGGGAAAAGTTACATAGCACTGTTGCTAACTTCCCATTAGCTATATCTGTCTGTAAGAGATGCTAAGAGATGCAGATTTTACTCGGGTGGCCATGTGCTCAGCTAAAAATCTGAAGAAGACCAAGGCAATAAAGAGTCTTTGCCACAATCAGAGATTCTACATGAGTCCTAAGTAAAGAGATATGGCAGAGATGCTCACTATCACAAGAGATATGCTGTGCCAAAAGGGATTAGGCATGCAGGCTGCCCTGCATCAGTGACCATGAGATTTACAGAACTTGGAACATCTCACAGAATCTCAGGTTGCAAGAGAACTTCAGTTGTATAATCAAGCCCTTTTTGTCTGCATAATTCCTAGAGCATCCATCATGGTTTCTTCCTGAATGCACTTTATTTATACATAGAATGAATAGTTAGTGAGCACCTCCGTCAAGTACCTAGTTGCAGGCACTGCATCAAACTATCTATGCAGGGAGTGCACTGTCTAGTGGGGGCAGAAAACACACCTTCCCACCGTGGTCTCCATCAGCTCTCATGGGACACATTAGGAGGAGAAAGAAGTGGACCTTACTCAATTTTCTTAGGAACCTTACAGTTCAAGAAGGGTCTTCTGGAGGAGGGCCTGAACTAAATTTTGAAGGATGAGCAACGGGCACAGTGCCTGGCATGGAGGAAAGAAAGGAGGCATTCATATCATCTCTGAGGGATGATTAGGAAGGAAAGAGGTAAGGGGGAAAACGGTGGGGGGAAGGAGGAGGGGAGGAAGATTGGAAGAGATGGGAAGACGGAAGTTATTGCGCTGAGAAAAATAGCTAGAGGTTTTCAGATTGCTGATCTGTTAACAATTGAAACTGATCTTAGGCTAAAAATATACATTCTATATAGTATTTTTATACTGAAAAAATGGTAATGTTTTATGAAACAGGCAGGCTTTGTTTCTCTTTTTTTGCACCCTTTCCATGCACACCCCATGATGCCAAACATCTCACCCATTCTGTGCGTATTTACATGTGCACCTCACTTCTGGATGGTCAGCACCAGGGGGCAGAGGTCCTGTCTGTTTATCTCTGTGGAGTCAGACTCCAGAGTGGCTGGCACGATAATTGCTTGGCAAATGAGAGAAGGAGCAGATGTGAGCCTGATGACGAGAGGCAGACAGCAACCAGAAAGATGTTTCAGATAACATGAAGCAGGAGGGGTTCATCTGTACAGGAGTTGTTATGCACACTGGGGGGAGGGACCCTGACCCTGCTACTTCTTAGCTGTGGGACCTTGGGCAAGTCACTTAAACTCTCTGTGAGGTGGCTTTCTCATCTGGACAGTAGAAATAAAAATGCCTATGTCATAGGCTTGTGGGAAGGTTTTGAGTGAGACAAAATTAGTATTTTTTAAAAAATTTATTTATTAGAGAGAGAGCATACAAGTTGGGGGGAGGGGGGAGGACAGAGGGAGAGAGAAACTCCAAGCAGACTCCCCACTGAGTGCAGAGCCTGATGCAGGGCTCGATCTCATGACCCTGAGATCACGACTGGAGCCAAAACCAAGAGTGGGATGATTAACCAACTATGCCACCCAGATGCCCTGAAATTGTTTTTGTTTTGTTTTTGTTTCTTTTTGTTTTGTTTTTTAAGTAAGCTCTATGCCCAAATGGGGCTCAAACTCATGACTCAAGATCAAGAGTCGCATGCTCTACCGACTGAGCCAGCCAGACATCCCTGAAACAAAATTATTTAAAGGGGTTAGAATACTGCCCTGAACCTTAGGGATTGATTAATGTTAGCTATTGTTAAGGGACAGATGAGGAGGAGGGTGAGAGGTAGATGATAGACCCCTGGACAGACAGGTAACCTGTGTGACTGGCTGATTATAGTGTGTCTAACCCTCCTGCATGACAAGCAAGGGGCAGGGACACATCTTACCTGCAGGAGGCAGTTAACAGAGAAGGTGCTCTGTAACCAGAGTGAAGGGTACTAGTGGAAGGTGGGGTTGGCCAGGGGCAGGGGAGGCAGACCACATGGGGCCTTGGAAGTTGTGCTAAGATTGCATTTTTCCCTCAGGACCAGTCTAGGCTCCTGCAGTGAAATAAAATGATAAAATAATGCCAGTTAGCCAAAGGTAAAACAGAAATTCGGCAGCAGTAAAATCTACGATGTGTAATACACAAGCTGTGAGTGTGCCAAGGACTCGGTCGCTTTCCTTAATCATATTCATTTGTTTCATCCTCATTATTATTCTCAGTTTACAGATTAATAAATCTTAGTCTCAGGGAAGTAAAACCATTGCTTGTAAGTGATATAATTAGGATTCAAATACATTAAAACAGGGGCGCCTGGGTGGCTCAGATGGTTAAGCATCTGCCTTCGGCTCAGGTCATGATCCGAGGGCCTGGGATTGAGCCCCACATCGGGCTCCCTGCTCGACGCGGAGCCTGCTTCTCCCTCTCCTTCTACTGCGCCTCCTGCTTGTTCTCTTTCCCTCTGTCTGTCAAATAAATAATTAAAATCTGAAAAAAATATATACATTAAAACAACTTCATTAAGTGGTTATTATGTGAACACTTATTTTGTGGCAGATACTCTACTAGATATGGGACCCAGCTGACTCCAGACCCGGCTGTCTTGCTCCAAAGTCCTCCCTCCTCATCATGGCTCACCCATGCAGAACCCAGCTGACAAACACCACGTATTAAACTCCCAGGCCAATTTCTCCTCATCGTTCTGGTTCTTCTGTACTGCCTAAGTCTGCAATACTCGTGCTAGTGAGCGGCATAATGGCGATTCCCCACAATCTGTCTGTCCCCAAAACCAGGACCCTAGTCACTACATCTTCGTCACCAGAAAGCAACCAGATGCAGACAGAGGAGGCAGCCATCATTCTGACTGAGGAGTTCTCAATTTCAACCCTCAACTGGTCTTAACCCTTAACTTTTAAACTTCTTAACCCTTCATTGTTCTCTCACTCCTATGCTTGAAACCTGGACGTACAATATTGAAATCGAGAGGAGACTTCAAATTCCATGGTTTCTAGGAAGGGAAATAGATATTTACCTCACAGTCAATGGGAAAGGCAAATCCAGCTAACTGTGAACTGATCTTCTCTAATTTCTGAGCCGAGAAGGCTGGAGCCTGGAAGGTCATTGTCTTTGTGTGTCTTTGAAGATGATGGAATTAATCCCAGGGTTGGTGGTTTGCTTGACATCTGCACAGCTGTGGGTGCAGCATGAGCTGCTGGTGTAAGAGTAACTCCAGTTTGGTTCAGGTGGCTGGAAAGGTGATGGGACCAGAGAGGCTCAGGTATGGAGAAAGCCGTGGCGGAAAACAGAGATGGAGCTGTCCTTCTAGAACCAGATGTGGGACACAGAATGGAGACATGTTCAGGGCCTGGAGGGATGACTGAAGGAGGAAGCTCAAAAGACAGGTAGCAAGAACCCAGGCAATGGGGACAAAGAGAGAGGATCCAAGTCCTTGAGAACAGGCAAGAATAGTGAGACAAAATCCAGAGAGCAGGCGGGGCTCAAAATGAGGAATGAGACCTTGACAAGGCAGATGGGTCCCAGAGCCAGGACAGAGATGAGCATTAACTGGACACCACACTGGTTATCTTGGAATACACTAAACACATAATCCTCACAACAGCATTATTGGGTAGGTATTCTAACCCCTTAGTTACAGATGTGGAAGTAGAGGCTCAGAGAGGTAACTGACATAGCACATGGCTGAAACTGGAACCCGGATCTTTTGTTGACAGTAAACAGATCTCTCCACTACCCCAGTGGTTCTCAATCAGGGGTAATTTTGCACTCCCAGAGCTATTCGGTAATAACTGGAGAGATGTTTTGTTGTCACATTTGGGGGTTTCTATTAGCATCTAGCAGGTAAAAGCTAGGGATGCTGCTAAACATCCTGCAGTGCACAGGACAGCTCCCTGCAAAGAAAGAACTATCCAGCCCCAAACGGAAACCCCGTGCTGTGGTTGAGAAGCCTTGGTCTACACCGCCCATCTCAGAAACAAAGCATTTTGGAACAAGTGCTTTGTATTTGTAATTATGCATTCATTTACTCTTCCCACGTTTATTGAGTGCCTTCGACCAACATCTATCTCCCCATTTCCCCCACCCTCTAGACCCTAGAAATCGTTATTCTACTCTCTGCTTTAGTGAGTTCTACGTTTGGAGATCCCATATATGAAAGAGATCATGCAGGATTTGTGTTTCTGTGTCTGGATTATCTCACTTAGTATGATGTTCCCCATGTTGTTGAAAATGACAGGATTTTCTACTTTTTTAAGGCTGAACAATATCTCTTATATATGAAAAGTCATATATATTTATATTTATATGGTTATTGCCAAAAAGACACAAGATAAATATTGGTGAGTATGTGGGATAAAGGAGGAAACCCTTGGACATTATTGGTGGGAATGTAAATTGGTGTAGCCATTGTGTAAAACAGTCTAGGAATTCCTCACAAAGTTAAAAATAACTATCATATGATCCGGCAATCTCATTATCTCACTTCTGGGCATATATCCAAAGCAAATGAAATCCAGGCACTGTTTTAGACTCTGCAGATACAGACTTGAATAGAACAGTTGAAGTCTTGCTGTCCTGAAATTTACATTCTAATGAGAATACTGACAATAAACACATCTGCCAGCAAGTAGGCAGCACACAAAGCCTTGGGACTAAGTGGGTTCATCAAGTGAGAGAGTGCACAGGGAGAAGAGGGACAACATAGTCCTGGGCCCTCGACTTTACAGACTGGAAAAGGAAACAAGATTGAGCAAAGGCCTAGAGAGGGAGTGGTCATGGTGAGGAGAAGAAGCAGAAGAGCATGGGTTTCCTGGGAATCCAAAGAAGAAAGTGTTTCAGCAAAAGGAAGGGGCGCTCTGCTGGGTCAGAAGTCATGATTGCAGATGACAGCCACACCACTGCCCTCCAGCAAGATGGCCCACTAGGCTTCCAAGAATCTCCGGCTATCATCCAGAGGCTCAGTTTTTCTCCTAAAAATGGGACCTCTGAATGCTATTGTAAGAATAAAATCAGTGAATGGATATGGACTCCCTTTATAAGTTGCTTTATGAATGAAAGCAGTCATCATTATGTCCTTGAGAAATCCTGTGCATCCAGAGTTTGGTTTCATGTTTTTCTGAAAGCGTAACAAAGTGAGGTTGCTGGCGAGAACAGAAGGACTTTTCTGATGTGGCACATCTCATAAAGTGCATTAGAAACAACCCGATAAAAGGTGGAGGGAGGGATTTTTTCAAGCTCACTCTGAATGCTTTGGCCAAATTTTTCTTTTTTCTTTTTGTAGTTTATTTTAAACAGATTCACTGAATGAACTATTGCCCTGTCATTGGAGTAGAGCCTATGTGGTCCATAACTGCTCCATTGTCACGCAGAAGGAGGTTTGAGGGTGTTTCTCCAAAGGATATTTAGGGGATTTGGGGAAAGGAAAAATAGGGAAATGAATGCTGAGTGGGCAGCCAAAAATATTCACTAAGGTGAAGATTCATTTCTTTAAATCTAGGAGGAAGCTCACTTAAATAGGGATCCTCTGTTCTTAAAAATAGCAAGTGTTTGCATTGCGCTTTCCACGGGCGAGGCATTGTTCTAAGCACTTTACACATCTTGATGCATTTAATCTTTGCAACAACCTTATGAAGTGGCTGTGATGGGGATCCTCATTGTACAGATGGGAAAAGTGAGGTTGAGAAACTCCCAGAAGTCACCTACTCTCCTAAGGAGCCACGCTGGCGTGAATGCAGTCTGTGCTTGTCATCACTCTTCTGGGACCCCTCCTGCCTCTCCTCTACGTCCCTTCTCACAGTGGAGATGAGCCCACAGTGGGACAGAGCAGAGAAGGGGCTTGGCCAAGCTTGGTCCCCGGTTAGTGATAGAGCAAGGGCAAGCTTTCTGTTTGTCTCAGCAGTCAAAATGATTAAGCAGGCAACTTTTTAAAATGAAGATCTTAGGGATTGTTAGGAAACATATAAAGATGTCTGTGGTTGGCCGGAGAGGGGAGGAATGGAGGTAGGGGCAGCACCTGCCTCACAATCACTGGTTGCTGCAAAATCCTTGGCCCCCACAAGGCTCATGTCTGCCTTTACCATCCCTTGTCCGTGGGCTCCCAACTTCTGTGGGTGAAACCACGTGGACTGGCCATTCCTTGGAGACACTGTCAGCATGGCTTTGCTCTGTTCCAAAGGCTGAGCACCCATGGGAAGTGAATGTGTCTGCCTCCAGCCATTCTGTGCATTAAGATTCCTTGAGTACAGCTTCCTGGGCAATGCTGAGGAAATCAGCCACTGGACCAGACAGCCAGATAAGTGTGTTTCTCTCTGGAATCCACACAGGCTACAAAAGAATTAACGAGGACGAATTAAGGGTTGTCAGATCTTAGGGAAGTCAAGCTATTTTCTACCCAGGAACAATCTGTTAAGATCATAGAAATCCGGACAAATAGCTGGAAAGCACATCTCAGGGAACAATTTTGGACCAGTGAGCAATACAAAATGATTGTCTGGCTAAGCCGTGTCCATCTCTATCACCTCTGATCCTATTTTTGGCAGGTCTCTGTAGAACCATCTAGTCAATATTATCTCTCAGCCGGGCCCTACCTTGCTTGGGTCCGCCCTGGAGGAGTTAGTACTCTTTCCTTCCTCTGATTCCCCGCCCCTCCCATCCAGCCCCGGGAAACTCCAACCTGAGTTCTGTCCTGAGCAAGGCATTTCATTTCTGAGTGACTCTGGTTCATAATAAACAAAGAAGGATATGCACGTCGATGCTAAGGCTGATGGGAAGTAGAGGCAAATGTGGCATTGTTTCTGTGTCTTTGATCTTTAAAGCATGTTTTTCTGATTGATCTTAGAACTTACACTTTTCACCTAGCCAAGAGAGGGTTATCTCTTTTATACATTCTTTGTGTTTAACTATTGAACAAGGAACATTAGCAGACTCCCTTGCGTAATAAAAAAAAAATTATTGTGGAACATTTGCCAAAATATGCATATGGATGGACGGGTGGGTGAATGGGCGGATAGAAGAATGGTGGGTGGGTGTAGTAATGTACATATGGTGAACCCAAGGTTTAGAAAAACACTGAAGGCTTATTCTGAAGCAGAGAAAAATTATTGGAAGGTCACTAGAATGATTTTTAAGTGCCTGCCATGTGGCAGGCACTATGTGGCCAGCTCTGAAAATGCTCAGGTGGGCCTAGATTCTAACGCATTGGCTAACTTCCCACCCCAACTACTATCTCACATCTCCCCCAGCCCAGTAAATGACAAGTGTCTGATCATCCGTGGTTAGATACTACCTTACATTGGATACGGTGCCTTGTCTAACACTTACTCATTCAACAAATGTTTATTGAGCGTATATTATGTGCCAGGTCATGTGCACAGAGCAGTTAAAGAAAAGATAAATAAGCAAATAACAGTAACAGTTATAAAGAGAAATAAGGCTGGATAAGTAGAGCAGGTGAGCCGTAGCTATTCATTAAGTAAATAGTTACGAGCAATGACTACACAGGAGGTGCAGAAGGAAGTAGGAGCTCATCTGGATTTCCAGAGGCTCAGTGGCTGGGAAGAGAGAGGACCAAGGGCTGTGCCATCCAAATCAGGGCACATAGAAAGGAGTGCTCACATCTATGGAGGGCAAGAGAATGGCTTACCAAGTTAAGAAGGTCTTTGAGATGCAGGGGACAATTAAGCTGAGTCTTGAATTTGTTCTCTCAGCAGACAAGGATGGGGGCTATATTCCAGATTGAAGGACATTCTAATCTAGAGCCTCGAAGCTCAAAGTGTGGTCTATAGGCCAGCTGCATCAGCAGCCTAGTAGAAATTAGGCATCTCAGGCTGACCCCAGGACTACTGAATCAGAATCTTCCATTCACCCAGATGCCCAGATGATCCTGATGCAAATTTAAGTGTGCAAAGCACTTTCCCCAACCAGTGGCTTTCAAGCTTGATTGCACATTAAAATCACCTAGGGGAACTTTAAAAATATCCTGATGCCCAGGCATGGCTTCCACCAATTATGCCAGAATCCCTGACATCAGACTTCATCAAGTTTTAAATTCCCGGGGTGAAAGCCCCACCTTATGAAATTTCTTCTCACCCTCCTGACCTGTGGGCTTTATCCTCAGTAAATACTCACCTGTCACACAAAGGGAATGATTTGTGAAATAAGAATTTTTAACCCTAACTTTGCAGATATGGCTCTCTTGGTCATAAGCCCCTCCCCTCCCCCCCCCCGCCCGCCAGCGCGTCGTGTGCAACCCTGCCCCCCCCCCCCCCCCCCCCC
>NC_058406.1:180851433-180895564 GCF_002201575.2 Neomonachus schauinslandi
GAAGACCCGCTGTCCTCTCTTCCCAAATCCGGGAAAGCTTAATCGGAACAAAGAGAACTTGCCACTGATAAGTAGGAGAGGATGTGAAATGGATTTCCCTGCTGGTGACAAGCTGGCAGCCCCGGCCTCCTGCAGATGGCTGGCTGTCGCAGACACGGAGCCACATATCTGACACATACGTGTTGGGCTCAGTGTTCCTTCCTGAGCCAGAGCAGACGGATTTGGGAAGAGAGGACAGCGGGTCTTCAAGAGAAGGAGAGCACGCTGTCCCGAGTTCTCATCGACAACAGGCTCTGTTCTTGAGGAGCAGCCAAAGTGCTGATTTCTCACCAAAATTGAGTCATACTGAAAAAAAAGCAAGAAGTGGAGCCAAGATACAAACTTTTCTCAAAGAACTTTCTTCCCAGACCTCCAGGCTGGTGCCATGTGCCTGTGTGTTTCCTTTGAGCCATTCCTCCCTATGCTCCCATCCCCTGGCCCTGAATCTATGGGGCAGGGGGAGCAGAAGACACCCCAGACTGGAGTTTCTGAGCCTTCCATGAGACCCCTGAAACTGGCAGTAATTGCTGTTGTACTTTGAAAAAGTGACACAAATCTCTGAATTTCATCCCTTGGAACATTGTAAAAATAACTTTTCTCACCAATTTACACCCTGAGCTCATACTCCTGTCCCCTCCCTCCCCCGTTATCAAGGATGAGGACCACAGATTCAGGTTCTTTCAAGGATACTATAACAGAGGTGATCAAGGGAAGAGTCAAAGGCCAGGAATTCCAGATTCTTCATAGGGTTTGTCATCAGTCAACCTCTCTATCTCCATCTCCCTCCAATACCTGGTCCCTTATTCTCACTCCACTCCAGCGGGTCTCATCCCCTTGTCATGGACCCACCTGTATCTGTCTCAGTGGCTCATGAAGCTATGTCTCCAGTCTGGGCTGAAGAAGGTGGCAATTGTTTCTGTGTCTTTGATCAGGTAATTTGATGGCTTCAAATTCAAATTGTCCTCAAGTAAACACTGTGGGGTCCCTGTTCCATATGTACCCACGTGTCCATGCACACAGCGACACACACGTGTACCTGCACATACACACTCACACTCAGCAGAACTGGAGCTTCCTCCAGGGTGCCCCGGCTTGGAGGAAGTCACCACTATTCCTCCTCCACTTGTTCCTCCTCAAAACCTGGCCTTCAATTGTGCCTTTTTTCCTTTTCCCTGGCAGCTTCTTGATCGCCAGCTTCTACTGATGCTGCAGCAGAAGTGCCCCCCTGCCCCCGCACTTCTGTGCCTTCTCCGGGCTGTGAGCCTAACCCAGACCTCTGTCCTCTGTCATCCAAAGCACTGTCCAGCCACTGGCCCCGTCCCGAGCCTTCCCGGCACACCCTTCTCACAGCAGCAAAGCAATGGATCTGGAATACAAATCTGATCCTGTCGCTTCAGGACATTTTAGTGGCTTCCCAATGAGCCTAGAATGAAGCCCATGCTTCTCAGCCTGCCTTCAAGGAAGACCCTTTGGGAACAGTCCCCACATGTCCCTGCAGCCTCGATTTCCATCGGGCCCTCCTCACAGTCAGCATAGCCAACTTCTTCAGTTTCTCAAACACTCCATGCTCTTCCTCACCTCTGCCGCTGTGGGGACACTTGTATCTTCCTTTCTCTCAACACCTCTGTTCCTGGACATTTTCCCATCTTATAGGCTGTAGTTTGGCCCCCTGCAGGAAGTCTGACCTGTAGAGATTGGGTTGGGTGTCCCTGCTCATTGCTCTCACACTCACACTTGCTGAGTCTCCCTGGATGTAGAACTTAGCAGACACCTGCTGTGTGTCGACTGGAGCCCAGACCAGGCAGTCTTCTCCCCGAGAAGAGGATCCTTGTCTATCCACCCAGAGTTCTGTCCTCAGCATCAGAGCAGACATCCACAATCGTCTGAGGAATGACTGCTGGCTCCTGCCATTCTCTTGATCCCACACAAGGCAGAAGTCTAGTCAACCTTTTGCATCGCTCCAACCCCACTGCTGTTACGTCGTTAGTTCACACTCTCACCTCCTTCCAATCTCACCCTTATTACCAGGCCCTCCCAAAATGGTTTCCCACCTTCCTACCCAAAAGGCATCCTGCTATCTCTGTGCCTCTTCTGAAAATGCAGAGTTGATCATTTCTCTTCCTTGGTTAAATTTTTTCATAGATACCATTGTTCTCAGGGTAAAATCTGATCACTTCAACACAGCACAGAATTCATGGTCACATCCTCAGCTTTATGGATCACTGTTTTCCCACCGGCATCATGCCTCATTGGCAGGTTACCTTGAACCCCTCAATGATTTCCAAATACTCCAGAGTTTCCTTATGCCTTTGAAAATACATCTCCTTCTGCCTGAGATGATCTCTGCCCTTCCTTCCTTCTCTGTCCTGCCGGGGAAATACTTCCTTGTCTTTGAAGATTCATGTATTTGTTAAACAAATATTTACCAACCATCTACTATATGTCAAGGTGTATAGCAGGCACCAGTTTATTGATCAACATTGCACAATGTTGAACAAGACAAACATACGTATTCCCACCTCCCCACCCCCCCACCCCCCCCACCCCCCCGCCAAGAGTTCAGAATCTGCTGGGGGGCAAGGTGTGCTCATGCTTCCCTTCCTAAATGAGGACTTTCCTGACAACCACCGCTTCCCCTGCTTCTTTATGCTCCACTCTGCCTGTACACACACACACACACACACACACACACACTCACTCACACACCCTTATACCTTTGTGTTTACATAGCTGTCAGACCATACACGACAGGGACCGTGCCTGATTCATCTTATGTCTTTAGCACCTGAGCACAATGTCTGGCACATGGTAAGTATTCAGTAAGTGTTTGTGGGATGAATGAATAAGAAATTAATGATTTCTTGGTTTTTACCAGTAATTGAGGCTTTTAGGAAATGGGGCACAAAACAGGTAAGTGTGATAGTGGAGATGGACCAAAAAATGATGCAGAGTGGTGGTGTTCCATGGAAGAATGAGACAAGTTGGACATCCCAGTGGAAATAGCTCCACAGCCAAAGGGCAGAAGAATGGTACTCATCAGTGAGCAATGGCTCTACCATGGGGGACTTGAGGCTCCCCTTACCAAAATAGGGATTTTCCTACTGAACTCTCAATATGTCACCCCCATCTCTCCCATATTTCTATTTGGGGCTTGCCCACTGCTGGTATGGTTCTCATCAAAAGCTACACAGCTGAGTGGTAGAGCTTGGATTCAAGCAAGTTCTAGCCTGACCCCACGCCTCTGCTCTTAACCATGTCTCGGAAGTTCCGTAGCCAACCTCAAAGTAGATGACTCCAAACCTCTCATTTCCACCTGGAAAATATTTTGATTCTTGTACCTGTAAGCTTTGTCCTATGATTGAATGCATCCCTTAGTTGACCCTGGTCCAAGAATTTGTTGGTGTTTTGTCAAGAGAGGCTTGATGCCTTCTTGGTCTCCATTTACCTTATATGCCTGGGAATTGAAGCAGATGGTGCAACTGGAGTTTATCATTCTAACCTCCTTTCCCATAAGTGAGCCCACATATGACCACAGGAGAGATCAGGAGGAAAGTGGAGAACCTGATCTGCAGCAGTGTTGTGAATGGATATAGAGAAAATGACAGGTGCACTGCTTTATTGATGCAAGCTGCAAATAATAGTGTCTAGAAAACTGACAGTTTCTTAAGTGATTTCTATATTGCAGAAATTTGAGGAATAAATATTAAAGGAGATGCTATCTCAGAGCATGTTTCTTCCTGAGAGTAGCTCACCATGGAGATGACATGGTTAGCCCAACATTTATGAGAGTCAGGTGGTACCCTACCCAGGTGGCTGAGGTTTGATCCAAGACTCCACTTACACTCAAATGCCCTTTCCTTGTCTCCTTCAGAAACACTAGGGCACTTCAAGGGATGCCTTAGAGATCAAGGAAGTGATTGACTGACTGATATGATTTACCCCTTAATTTTCCCTGCAGTTTTTCCATGAAGCCTAAAATATTGTCATTAGAAGCATACCTTGAGTTAGAAGACAGCATTGTAAAATGGAAAGATTATGCTGTCAGTATGCAAAATCACATTTGGTGAATGCATAATATCCCATTGAATATTTCTGTTATTAGACATAAAGATAATTTCCATTTTTCACTATTTTCAAGCTGCACTAATTTAGTACTTTTATATATACATATCTCTGTCAAAGTCTATTATTATTTACTTAGGAGAATGTTCCAGAATATTCTACCAGGTCAAAAGTCCTGAAGTTGGTGGAGATGTATATTGGTAAAATTTTTGAAAAATAATTTTCCAACCTATATGATAAAAAAAAATTTTAAATACTTCTCATATAGGTTGCTATTAAACCATGTATCCCTGTCCCTTACCTGTGCCATCAATTTTTTGTGTCTCTATTCATAAGGGTTACCCTTATTTCCCCATTAAATGTAATCCTGCTAGTGTGAGTCCATAATTACAGTCTGATGCTGTCCCTTAGAATTTTGCTACAGCTGTCAAACAACTGATCTATCCCTCTCAATACTGGGTCAAAAGTAAGTATATCTTCTGAGCCTCTGATCATAGTTGGAACACAGCACATGAAGCTTCTGTCTAGGTTGGAATTAATGCATTAACACTCATGAGCATAGATGTTCATCCAGCTCAAATCTATGTCAGTGCATTATGGGTCCTGGACCGCTCATAAGGATGTCCTTGAAGATGGTGATGATCATCCCCCTCACACCATTTCAGCAACAGTGTCAGCGATGGAGAAGTACCTGACATAGGGCAATTATGTTGACCCCTGGGGATTGTCACTTCTTCTATGTCCCCCTCCCAAAATTGTAGAATACTAGGTCATAGAATGTTTCTGGACAGGCATTGATGTCCACTCGGAGGATGTGATATTTAAACTTAAGGCATGAATAACAAGGAAGGTCAGTGAGATGAATATCAGGAAAAGAGCAGTGTCGAGGACTTACAGTCTCCCAGGCACAGGACTGAGGGACTGAGGGAAGAATTTGACAGAGAATTGCAAACAGGCCTTGAAGCTGTGGCAGGTGGAGCTGAGAGAGATACCAGCTGGCCGGAGCTGACAAGGAAGGAGGGTGGAAGCAGCAAGCAGTGGGTGGATGCTGTTTTTATGACATTTTCTTCAAGTGGTTTTGCTTTCTGTTCTAAGATTTTGTTCTTCAATCCAACTTAGAATTTGCCTTCCCATTACTGATGATGTGATATGTCATATATTTGTTTATTCCCTTCTAGTTTATGCCAAAAGAATTCTTACCTACTCCAAACATGGGGGAGTATTTGTGTATATATGCATGTGTTCTTTAAGCACATGGGATGCCACTCAAGGTTGGGGTGGGAAATGACTTGCATGTCAGTTAGGGAGTGTTTCAGGAGACCAAGGCTGCCCCTGCACCTCTCTGTGTGACAGAGAGATATGGAAGAGTCATGGGGACTTTGCCCAGTTTGGTCAAAACATGCCTCCTGTTACTAAGGAACAAGGGCTTGGGAGTCAGGAGATGGGGTCCGAATCCCAGCTCAGCTACTATGTGACTTTGGTTAACTTCCTTTACCTCCACAGTTCTCCATTTCCTCATCTATCAAACAAAGATTCTCTAAACAAGCTGAACAAACCTCCACTATTATGCCCGTCCTGGCCAATGAAAGCAAGCCCTCTGCTCTAGCTGATATTGGAGTCATCCACCTGAAATTCTGCTCCCCCCTCTTTCTGCCCCTATCTAATCCTGATGAGACCCCACTAGAATTTTCCCTGGTTCTGAGCTCTGCTATTCTTGCTCTGTCCCAGATGACGGCTCTTCTACCCCCTGGTTTATCCATCCTCTTGATCTTCCCAAGGAGATGGACGAACTCTTCAGAGCTAGGGTACAGATACTTCTCTGGCAGAATGCAGCAGGACAAAGGTGGTTTGAGCAGATGCGCAGGCATGTAAGTCAGAAAGTTTTCATATATTTCCTGAATTCTTTTTGTTTCTTTGCCCCTTGCCCACCTTACAATTTATTGGAGGCTTTGGGAACATTCCTTGTGGCTCAGCTGAACTCTGAGCACAAAACTGGAGTTTTATCCAGGCATAAACTAGAGCACTGAAGACAAAACTGTCCCTTGGGACAGGTGTTGGGACACTTGCTCTGAATCTTTGAGTTTCTACTTGAGGCATCGTTCTGACCCTTCCCCAACCCCAAATGCCTCCCCAAGGGAACTCAGGAGGGGAAGTCAGTGCTCTGATGAGTGAGATGGGGAGATGTCACTGAGCCCCCTGGCAGCCTCAAGAGACCCACATCTTCTGCTTACCCATGTGATAAATTCAGCAAAGTAGCCAGCGCCTCCACCCCTGCAGCGGGGAGGCCCGAAGGCTGAGCTGGCCACATTCAATGTGGCGGAGGAGGGTCAGTGGGAAGCTCAGTTCATGGTGGCTCACCCAAGCCAGTTCAGTTATAGAGCTGATATTTTATTTCCATTTCTCTACTCCTATGTGTCATTTCTCAATTTATTCCAAACGCTGAGGGTACATAGCTGTTATTTATTGCCCCCTGAAAGTCTCACATATTAAAGGGTTTGCCTTGAACCCTCAGAAATCGGCATTGCAATCGGCATTTGGAGCCCAGAATAGTGCAGAGAGATGTTGTTTCCAGCTTGGCCACAGTGCTTTGAGAAGCTCTTGTCCTGCAGGGGTTTTGCCTGTGGTCTGTAGCATTTCTACCGTGACTGCTTGAGGGTCTGTTAAACAACACCATGCCCAGACCACAGGTGAGCCTGCTCCTTGGGTTTTGCTGTCTGATTCTGACTTGAGCAAGTACCACTGAGGCAAGCATCAGCTTACAGGAGGAAGAGTTTTTTAAGCCCAGGGAAGGTCTAATCAGAACGGCAGAGTTTCAGTTTATGGTCTTTTTAGTTGGAAGTAGGAGGAATAATTTTCTGCTTCTTTTACTGTGTTTCTCAGGGAGGACTGTAAGCCAGGACTTAAAATTGAAAAGCGGCTACATTCCACGTGGGCTCAGAGGCACCAGGGTATGAAGGTTAGACTGTAAAATGGGCCTGAGTGGATCAACCTCCTGTGCTTAGAACCAGTTTTCCCTGACACTGACACAGTGGGTCAGGCCACGACCTGAGGGTTCAGGGACCCTGGCTGCCACTCCATCCAGCACAAGGTGTGGATGGCATCAGGGACAGGGAAAGTTGCAGGGTCCCACATGACATGACAGATTTGGGTCCATTTCTCATGTTGAATGAGAAAACAATGTCGTAGGTTTTACAAATCAGATGGACAAGAAAGATGTTTAAAAGTTCCATGTCTAGAGCTCTCTTCCTAAATTGTTTTGCCTCAAAAACTGCAGAAGAATTAAACTGGCTGAAAGTGTGCTTCAGATGGGATCAGGGTGATAAAGCCCGGGGAGAAGGCTGGTTTCCTTTGTAGGGGCTGAGATTTGGGTCCAGACAGCTGAGAAAGTAAGTAAGATCCTAGAGGACGAGCTGGACAGGTGTGGAAAGGAAGCAAAGATAGACCCGTGCCCAACCATCCTTAGAGATGGAGCCAACAGGAAAGAAGTATTTTAGTAGTGGCTGGATCATAAAATAATGATGGGGGGCAAATGAATCTAATAGAGTGAGAAAGAGTCAGGAACTGGGAGAGCAGATTAGGGTGATACCTCCAGGCCCAGAAAATATGTAGAAGTTCAATCTCAAAGCCACAGGTAGATACCGTAATTGGAACACCTGGACAACCCCTCCTTGGACTCCAGGAGCGCGTGTGACTATTTGGCCTGGTCACACACACCTAGACAGATTTGAAAGGGTTTACCTGAGAAGGTTGGCAGTATCACGTAAGCCCCAAGGGAAGCAGTGTAGAAAAATGTGCTCTGAGCAGGCACACTCAAATAATCTATGGACTTGGAACCCATGGAAGACAGGGGAACAGGCGAGTAATAAGAGATGACTTCGAGGGGCACCTGGGTGGCTCAGTTGGTTAAGCATCTGCCTTTGGCCTGGGTCATGATCTCAGCATCTCGGGATCAATCCCCACGTTGGGGGGGGGGGTCCCTGCTCAGTGGGGAGTCTGCTTTTCCCTTTCCCTCCGCCACTCTCCCTGCTTGCTCTCTCTCTCTCTCTCAAATAAATAAATAAAATCTAAAAAAAAAAAAAGAGAGATGAAGTCGAGGCTTGAGCCAGAGGTTGGCCTGATGGAGGAACAATTCCTAGGGGAGGATGTATAGCTGAGAGGGACGCAGGTGGTCAAGATTTGCACAGAGGTTTCTGGAAGGGGCAGCTCTTCTTGATGTCTTGCTGTGCTATACTCACACAGTAAAATCTAGACTGTGTTAGAAAAACAAATTCTCTTGTCAGTAAGACAGCAAATGAAAAGAAGAAAGAAGGGACTCAGCCAAGGGGGCAGAAAAGGAAAGGAGCCTATTTAAGAAACAAGTTAAAATGTTAAAGACTCAATTATCATATGGTTTCACTTATTTGTGGAACATAAGGAATAGCATGGAGGACATTAGGAGAAGGAAGGGAAAACTGAAGGGGGGGACCCGGAGGGAGAGATGAACCCTGAGAGACTGTGGACTCTGAGAAACAAACTGGGGGTTCTAGAGGGGAGGGGGTGGGGGATGGGTTAGCCTGGTGATGGGTATTAAGGAGGGCACGTACTGCATGGAGCGCTGGGTGTTATACGCAAACAATGGATCGTGGATCACCACATCAAAAATTAATGATGTATTGTATGGTGACTAACATAATAAAAAAAAAATGTTAAAGACTCAGCTAAGGGATTCTGAAATTAGTTTAGAAACAAAGGGAAAGTGCACCACCAGGGGCACATGCCATGACTGCAGGGAAATATACGACGGAGGCAACCCTTCAGCTGCTGCTGAGTCCTACCAATTTCCCAGGCCCCAGTAATTGCAGAGCCAGGGGAAAGCAAAGCTCTGGGGACGAGGCCAGGGAACAGTGATCAGAATTCACAAGGCCGGCAGTGTCGGAACTCCAGAAGTCTTGAGTGCATCTCCAGCTCGGGAATCTGCTGAGGATGTTTCTCCAGCTGCAACAAAAAGCCAGCTTCACAGACGAAAATGAAGCCATAGCCACAGGCAGGGGCAGCAGCTACTGAAGCTCGGGCACATGGCACTGGACTCACTGGACTCGCTCATCATGGCGCCAGGGGCCGGAGGGAGGCAGGATCGCCCCAGCACTGGCAGGGGGCATGGACTTCAAGAGGGACTGAATGCAGCGTGAGGAAGGGGAGAGTCTCAGGTGGTCATGTGTAAAAAAGCAGTCCAACATAAGGTCACAGCCACAATGTCTCAACTTTACAAGGAGACAGAAATAGCTCAATGGCCAACTCCTGAGAGAGAAGAGAGTGTGTATGAGGAGATGTGGTTAAGAAGCCACCAAAATTAACCTCCTGATGTGAGAGTGCTTCATTCACAGTTGACAGATCCAGACGATTTAGACTAGTTGGCTTCCAGAAACCAAGTATTTCTCTGCCTGCCCAGAGATGCTCCTGAGAAGCTTCTCATCTTTGATGACTGTGGCATTGGTCTGGATTAGGAACTGGGCCCTGGGGGCTAGTACAGGGGATGAGGTTTCTAGACTGGTTGGACGTTGGGTGAGAAAGCCTGGCATTGGTATTATTGTTCTGTTAACTCTTTTTTTTTTTTTTAAAGATTTTATTTATTTATTTGACAGAGAGATAGAGAGACAGCACAAGTAGGCAGAGTGGCAGGCAGAGGGAGAGGGAGAAGCAGGCTTCCCGCTGAGCAGGGAGCCTGATGTGGGGCTCGATCCCAGGACCCTGGGATTGTGACCTGAGCCGAAGGCAGCCGCTTAGCTGACTGAGCCACCCAGGCGCCCCTGTTCTGTTAACTCTTTAGACTCCTTAAATGGGAAGACACATTTAGAAAGACTCTTGGGTTCGAATTAATTTTGGCAGAAACTGTAATCATTCTACGAAAGGCCTTGCCCAGCAAGCCCAGGCAGGTTGGCACCACGAGGTCAATGTCCAAGTTGCCTTCCTTAGAGAATCCTTATGTTGACCACTTACTCAGCACAGGACCCCTGGGTGTTTCTGTTGGACAACACACTGGATGTAAATGGGGTTTGGAGTGAGAAATAGGCTGTGATTGTGTAGCCTAGAATTCAGGGAACTACATTTTGGGTCTTTTTTGGCAAAGGTTAAATAGTCACCAGCAGTCCCAGGAGGAAGAAGGAAATGGGTAAGGATGTGGAGGGAGCTTATAAAGGTGAGGGCAGAGTTTCCCGGATCTCTTCCTCCAAATGAGAGCTGCACTCCTGGCTGAGCATCCCAATAAATGAGGAGGACACATAGCCCCAGGAGGGTCAAGGGGGATGCTTTTCCTGTCACCTTGACCTTCCACTTTCAACTCCTCAGTGTGATTGCCCAAGAGAGGAAGAGACACTTGCCTGAGATACTCCAGTTCAGTTCACAGGGACATGAAGGAGGAGGCTTAGTTTGCTCACACAGATGACATCCATCCTCAAACCCTGACTTTGTCATAATAAAACTCATATTATTTTGTAATTTCCCAATTTGCAAAATATCATAAACTGGCTGGAAAGGTTACTGCCTCCTTGGACCCCAAGAGCAGCTTGGTGGATATCAGGGATAGTTTCAAAAATTATGGAGGGCCAACAGGGAAAGTTAACTCCACGGATGCTGCTTGATCCACCTGCTTCCAAACCAGAGACTGCTTTTCTTTTCCTAAAACTTTGGAAGCTCTATGCTTTGATAGGTTGAGAGTCATTTCTCTGACACAGTATAATATTGTGTGATAATTTAATTTTGCATCTGATAGAAGGCTGCATCCTTTATCGGCACCATCCTATAAAATCCTTACACAAATCCTATGAGGAGCTTCTATTTTTATCCCCATTTTTCAGATAAGGAAACTGGCTCAGAAAGATGAAGTGACTTATCAGGGACTACAGTAACAGCAGTTTTCAGGGCTGGGATTCAACCCTAGCTCAGTCTGAAATAGATCACAGACCATCACCTAGCCCCCAAAATGTGAGTTTTAACACTGAGAAGAGTGAAGGTTGAGGCTCCACTGTAGTGCTCAAACCAGTTCCCCTAGGACTTTTCAACCACTACTGGAAGGGTGCTGATGTCTGAAATTAAGAACAATGGAGCGACCCCATGTTGTCAAGGGCCTGGATAAATATGAGCTCAGATACACAGTTGTAGAAATTGAGGCACAACCTCGACAAAGCTCAATCCACTGATGTGTAGGTATTTGTTCAATGCAAATAATGATACCAGGGCACAAAGATACTTGTACAAAGCCATTCTCCAAAACATCATTTGTCACAGTAAAATAATAATTTAAACAACATACATATCCATGTCTAGGAGGACCAATTAAATGTATTAGTAAATCATCTGATGTGTTGGGCCATGACCATTGACAATGGTCATACAGATTTGTATGCATTGACTCATGCATATGAGTCAAATATGTTAACTGAAAATGGCAAGTTACATGAGAGTATGCATAATAGAAACTATTTCTATGAAAAAATTTTTTCTTTCTCTTTCTCTTCTTTTTTTTTTTCTTTCTTCTTTTTTTTTTGAGAGAGAAAGAGCATGCGAGTGGTGGAGAGGGAGAGGGAGAGAGAATCTCAAGTATTCCCTGCTCAGCATGGAGCCCAACATGGGGTTCAATCTCACGACCCTGATATCATGACCTGAGCCAAAGTCAAGAATCAGATGTTTAACTGACTGAGTCACCCAGGTGCCCTGAAAAAAAAATTCTAAGGCTGGGGCGTCTGGGTGGCTCAGTCATTAAGCGTCTGCCTTTGGCTCAGGTCATGATCCCAGGGTTCTGGGATCGAACTCCACATCAGGTTCCCTGTTTGGGGGGAAGTCTGCTTCTCCCTCTCCCACTCCCCCTGCTTGTGTTCCCTCTCTTGCTGTGTCTCTCTCTGTCAAATAAATAAAATCTTAAAAAAAAAATTCTAAGGTGTAAGTGAGTCCACACAGGAAAAGGCTGAATGGCTATGCCAATCAAATCTTTGCAGAGAGACAGTCTAGCCTAGTGGTCAGGAGAGGACCTGGCTCCCATTCTTGGCTCCTGCCTGAGACCTTGGGCAAGACCCTGAACCCTCTCAGCCTCAGCATCCTCATCTGGAAAGTGGAGATTACGATGATTATTTTATGGCGTTGACTTGAGGATGAAAGATGAGGCAGAATCTATACCCGTATATCTTTGTATTTTGCAGATATATGCTATGTGCATCTATAATCTAATGCATGTCAAGTCTCAGCATAAAGCACGTCACAGGCTGGGCACTTGGTCAGTGGTGCTGATTTTGATATTTGGTGGTTATTTTGTGTGGTGTAAGTAACTAAACCCAAACTTAGTGGCCATTACCATTTTATTAGGTCTCACAAATTCAGTGGGTCCCAAATTTGGGCAGGGCTGGGCTGTATCTTTGCTCTCTGTGGCACCACCTGAGGTCACTCCTGGTTCCTGGCTGCTGGATGCACTCCTTTGGAACATCCAAAATAACTTCCCTCACAGTCTGGCATCTTGGTATGTGTGACTAGAAGGCTGGGCTCAGCTGTGACTTACCTGAAGCATCAATACATGGCCTCTCCAGCATGATGCCTTCAGGGGATTGGACTTTTCACGTGGGGGCTGGCTTTCCCCAGAGCCAGTGTCCCAAGAGAAACTGGTGCAAGCTGCTTGGTCTTTTCCAGTTTATCCACAGAACTCACACAGCTTCGCTTTCAGGCACTCTGTTGGGTGACGCTGTAATAAGCCCTTTCTGATTCAAGGGGAGGGGACATAGACCCTCCTGGGTCAAGGATAGTAGTGTCAAAGTCTCATCGCAGACAGACATGCGGGATTCGAGATGTTGTTGCCGCCATTTTTGGAAAAATGTATCTAAGGCAGAACCTACACCCGGATATCTTAGTATTTTGCAGATACATAATATGTGCATCTATAATCTAATGCATATCTCTATAAACAGAACTATAGGCACTTTTATATAACTAAATACTTGAGCACACAAATGGATGTGTACGAAGACATGTCTAAATTCTGCATTAGCATTGCTTCAGTTGAGGAACAGGCCTGATGCATGTGAAGTGTGGAGTATTTGTGCAGGAAAGCACTGGAAAGAGGAAGGAGTTGCTCACTTGTGGTATATATGGCATAGGTTTTGCCCTTTACAATAAGATGATGTATTTCATTTTGCTTTCTCTGTTGCTATGGTATCTGTCACTTTATTTATAACTGTGTCTGCTCCGCTGCATCCATGTACTTGAGAGGCTTTTCTGCTCTGAGGAGGAGCTGCAGCAAGCATAGGAGGCACCCTGGGGCAGGGGTGGCAGAGATGGAGGTCAGGGTGTTCCTGCTCATTCTCTTTCACTACCCTGTCCAGTCCCTAACAGCCCCCAGACAGAGGGGCCTAACCTGCATCCCACACCCCCCAACTGCTCCTGCACCTCAGCCCTGACATCTGCCCTGGGCTCTATGGGACCTTGCCGGCCATGTAAACCTGGGCAAGTTGCTCAGGGTGTCTGAGCCTCCCTGACCCTCCCGTCCCCTTTGTAGAACAAGAAGGCTAAAGCAGACTTTACGAAGGCCCATTCTCAATCTGCCACTGTCCACGGCTCTTTCAGTTTCTGGATAACCCTGAGCCCGGTCCACCTGACTTTCATGTACCTGGCTTCCTCTGCTGGTTAGACTCTCCTCTGCTCCCCTTCATCTTTGAATAGCCCCTCCTCTGAGAAGCCTTCCTTGGTTTGCCCATTTGCAGCAGATACATGTGGTGCTCATGGGCTCACATCACCTCAGATCAGTCACCTCCATCATTTGTTTGCATATTGGCTTCCAGAGTGTGCTTTCATTACCAACAGCCAGCATCTGAGTCTCTTCAGTGGCAGGCTGCCCTTGGTCTCCAAGAAGCTGCTTTGCCAGAAATCAAGGGGAGCTGAAAGTGCCTGGGCATTTATACTCCCCAGGCACAGCCCTTAACAGTGGAGAAGGGTGGTAGAGTGTAAATACTGCAGCTCTTCTGTTGCTGATCTGGAAAGCTATGCCCTACACTGTCTCCAGAGCTCCCCTGTTGATGGAGCCACTGTCCCTTCTTTGCGACTTTGCTTGATTTCACCCACTTGCTTGGTTTCCTTGCCGTCCTGTCCCACTGCCCCCTTCCCCACTCCACCACCAGGTTGCCCTGGGAATACTTCATAATAGAAATGCTCCTCTCAGGGTCAGTGTTTGGAACACCCACCAGGAATCACTTTGGAAATGAGATCCCACTATAGGATTGCCTAACTCTGCGTCCTGTTTGTTTTCCAGGATGGCACGGATCCCAACCCATAAACACCTATTGTTTACTTTGTAAATCTCTCTCAGAAGTGTGTTCCAAAAAGACAGAGACTATTTCTGTCATGTGCACTATTTTGTGTCATAATATAGTTCTTGGAATAGGAAATGTGCTCAAAAAAATTTTTAGATGAGTCATTGAATGATTATCCCCTTATACAAATGCCCACATTGGTGCCTTCCCCTTTGCTCTTGGTGTTACTTAAGATACCCTCACTATTGTGCCTCCATTCAAATTCTTTCACTTATTATAACCAGTAAATAAATGCTTGAAAAATACACAATCTCACTATTTATCAAATTAAATTAACATTAGACCAAATATATAAAGAGCTCTCACAATTAAAAAAAAACAAAAACAAATATCCAATTAAAAATGAGTAAGTAGACATTTCTCCAAAGATACACAAATGTTAAATAAGCTCATGAAAAGATGCTTAATATCATTAGTCATCAGGAATATGCAAATCAAACCACAGTGAAATATCACTTCACACCCACTAGTACGGCTAGAATAAAAAAATCAATAATAATGTGTTGTCAAGGATGTTGAGAAATTGGTACCCTCATATGCTGTGGTGAGAAAGGAAAATGGTACAGCCACTTTGAAAAGGAGCTTGGCAGTTCCTCAAAGGGTGAAACAGAGGTACCATCTTACCCAGCAACTGTACTCCTAGGTGTCTACCCAAAAGACATGAAAACATGCCCACACAAAAACTTGTACACAAATATTCATGGCAACATTATTCACAATAGCCAAAAGGTGGAAGCAACCCAAATGCCCATCAACTGATGAACATAACATGGTATATCCATACAATGGATTATTATTTGATCATAAAAAGGAAAGAAGTGCAAAATGCTACATCGTGATGGTCCCTGAAAACATGTCAATTGAAAGCAGCCACTCATAAAGACCCACATTATATAACTCAATTTATACGAAATGTCCATAATAGGTAAATCTAGATAGAGAGTAGATTTGTGGTTTCCTAGAGCCGGAGGGTGTGAGGGGTTGGAAAATGATTCTTAAAGAGTACAGAGTTTCTTTTGGGGGCCATGAAATGTCCTGAAATTGACTTTGGTGTTGGTTACACAACTCCGGGAATATACTGAAAACCATGGAGTTGTACACTTTAAATGGTTAAGTTGTATAGCATTTGAATTGTATCTCAATAAAAGCAGTTACCAAACAAATTTACAGGAGACAAAGTGACTATTTTAACTTCTTAACTTAGTTAAGCTATAATAGTCCTGGTGAGTGAGACAGTGACCAGCTCAGTACCGTCATAGCCGGATGGTGACACTGTCATGCATTATAACCCTTTTGGAAGGCACGCTGATACTATTTATCGAGAGTCACCAGAACATTCATACCCTTTGGCCCTGCTGTTCCACTTCCTAGAAATGCAATTTGAGGACTTACCCTGAAATTTAAAAAGCAGTGACATACATGATGATGTTCATCCAGATGCTGTTTGTTATAATGAATAATTGAAAAGAATCAAAATGTCTAACAATGAAGGAAGAGGTAAATGTAGCCATGTGTAAAGGTGATGCTGCTGTAAGGTCAGTAAGAAACACTGGAATGGGTAATGGCCTGGTGTGCTGATCACACCATGACCATGCATGTAAGGAAGCCTGCTGGGAGGCGGGCTTGGAGAATGTTCTACTCCACGCCTCCGAATTCTCTGCGACGTTGATGCATTCACTTTATATCAGTCCCAACGTTCATCTGATTCTCAGCCATAATAATCCCCCAGGTCACACAGCTCTTTCACTTTTCCGAATTCCTAGACGATTCGTGGTTTACATGACATGAGGTGGCCCACGTTTGAGAACAATCATACCAACAGCTGTCATTTACCGAACGCACTCCAGGAGTCAAACACTTCATGTGCAGTATTTTACCTACTCTTCTCAAGACCCTGAGAAGTATATAGGGACTCTTCTACTCCATTTCTGGATGAAGCAATTAGAGATGAGAAGGAAAGTGGCGCCTGAGTGGCTCAGTTGATTAAGCATCCAATTCTTGGTTTTGGCTCAGGCCATGATCTCTTGGTTGTGGGACTGAGCCCGGAATTGGTCTCCCTGCTGGGCACGGAGTCGGCTTTGGATTCTCTGTCCTTCTGATTCCTCTCCCACTCACGCATGGTCTCTCATTCTCTCAAAAATAAATAAATAAATATATATAAAAAAAAAGATGAGAAGGAAAGGAACCCATGCAAGGTCCACCTGCTTGTTAGTGGCAGAGCTATGTATGACCCAGGCCTCTCAGGACCTCTCCCTGTTGGCAGCTCACCAGGTGCCTACAGCATTTCTACAGGGGAGACTGCCACAGACACTCTTGGGGCCCCATCCATGTTCCCTCGAGACTCATCTTTCCCATAGGGGCTCCTTGTTTCCAGCACGTGGGACTCTGCCTGAGAGCTTCCCCTGGTCTGTGAGCATGGTCCACCGATGCAGAGGGCAGCCCGACAGGATCAAAGAGAAGCATCTCTGGAGCAGCATTCATCGGGGACAAGGGAGTTGGTGTGTAAATGCTCCAGCTTGCCCTCCTGGGGGACATTTCTGAGGCGTGTTTCACACTGAGCCACGGAGGTCCCTGGCGAGATTCAGTTTCAACTGCTCACTGCTGTACCACCCATTGGATTCCTTCCTTTCCCCATCTCTCCGCTCCATAAATGTTTCCTTGGATTAGCTCCCAAATGAGATGCTTGCATTACATCCTGTGTCAGGAGAACTTAACCTTAGACAAAGACATGAGGGATTTGAATCTGGTAGGAAGCTGGGTCCGAGAACTTTTACTTAGCATTTGTCGATAATTGGGGTGGTGTAGCTTCAGGGGAAGGCTGATGGCGATTGCAGGGTGGTGGTGGGGGGGGCAAGCCAGCCATAATGGCCTGCATAGCGTATCTATGTCTGGTAAATCTCTCCTGGTTCTCCTGCAAGCCAGCCTCAGCTCCTGCACATGAGTACCTTTAGAATAGGCTCAGGGCTTTCCGAGTCTTTGGGACCCCCAGCCCCTCAGCACCTGCTACATTTCTCACCACCCAGGAGCTACGGAACACATGGTCACTGACGACTGATTTCACATGCTGACCTGATTCAGATGGACCTCTAGGATGACAAAAGGCTGCAAGTTGAGAAAGCAAACCTGCAAGCCTCAAGGAGGCCCGTCTATAGGAGTGCAGGTTTCTTTCCCCAGCAAGCCTGGGTTGATGTCCTCCATCTGTCCCTTTCTAGTTATGTGTTGTGGGTAAGTCTCTCAGCTTCTTGGAGCCTTCATGTTCCCCGATTGCACAATGGACACAGGGCAGCACTGACCACCCAGGGTGGGTCTGGGGGCTGAATGAGTGGCTGGTATGAAGGTGGTGCTCAGGATCAGTAGTTATCTATAACGTATAAATACACTCTGCTGCTGCCTGTTGCTGGAGCCCCCGCAGCTATGGCCAATCTTTGCTGGAGGGGAGTCTGAGCCTGAACTCTAGGCGCATCATGGAGGCTTGGACATATAAGTAACCTCTCACACCTGCCTTACCCCAGCGGGGCTTCCCTGGCCCCTCCGGTACCCAAGGCCTCCGTACACTCGGCTGCTACCTCGAAGCTCTGACCCGAACTACGGGCTTCTCTTCCGAGTAGACAACAAAGCAGCAAAATCCACCAACAGCTCAGGGTCCTTCTGGGCTTCTCATGCCCCACGGCCACTCGGTCAGCCTCCAGCCCCTTGTGCAGGTGACAGAGGCATGAGGTGCCATGGGCTGGTGTGGGGAAAGAGCCCCAAAGAAATGGGGATTCCCTAGTCAGAGGGCCCCAGCTCTGGCACAAGAAGGCACTAAAGGGGTACTTGGAGGAGGCTGGGACCTAGGTGATGGTCATCACTCACTAACTCTGCCAGCTTATGTGGTTCACTCTTCTTCCTCCCTCATCTGTAGAATGGGTACAGTAAGGGCTGGTTTCGTATCTTTCTGAGGATTCTATGAATCTTAGTTATGGTCCCAGCACAGCACCTGGCACAGGATAGGGGCTTGGGGTTCCTTGTCCTTCCCTATCAATGAGCCCCAGTTTTGCCTTCAGGCAAAGTACAAGGACTTCCAGCAGGATGAGGATAGGGATCTGGAGTCCAGAAGGATCGGTAGCACAGAGCAAAACCTGGGGTTCGACCTTCTGTAGTAATTGTCCTCCTCTACCCTCCCATTTGTCCACACCCTCCTTTTCTCTTTGGGAAGTGAGACCCCATGGTCCCAGAGGGCCTGTGGCCATGCCCTTGAGTGCGGCAGGGGACAGGCAGTTGTCTGAGGGCTCGCCCTTGCTGCTGTCCCGGGAGAGGCGGTGCGGAGGACGGGAAGGGCAGGGGGGCACAGGGATATGGGAGGAGGGAAGCTTGCAGGGCCCGGGGCCAGCTCTACTCAGGAAGGTCCCTGGAGCTTAACAAGTTTCAGACTCTCCAAACAAGGACCTCCCAGACGGGACCACCAGGCCCCAGTGCCCACCATCCATAGGGACTGGGACTCGTGCTGCCACAGCAAGAACCAGCATTTCACATGGTTACATCCCAGAGGAGTGTGAAGGAGAAAAGGAGGGACAGTGTCACTGGCCCAGAATTCTTCAGGGGCTATCGGGAAAGGGCTGCACCCAGCGCCCCCTGTCCCCTGGGCTGCCTCTACCCACTCTCTCCTTCCTCGCCTGCTGATTTCCCTGCATCCCCTGGTCTGTTTGCCACCTGCTGATGGTAAAACCTCTTCATGTATCAATGTGCTCAGGATGGTGGCTTGGGAAGCAAATACTCCAGAGACTTCCACAATCTGTATACGGGGATGAGAAATCATCACAGGATTACAAGAATAGGTTTACTCTGCACTGCACCTAATGCGACGGGGAAGACCAGATAGAAAGTAATTTCCTTTACTGTCTGTGTGGTTTTGCCCTTTTATAATGGCAGCAAGAGTTACTGCTAGCCTGCCAGTGGCCCTTGCTCTTCCAACCGTAGACAGGTCTTTCAATGGGAAGACAGCACAAGTTTGAGTTCAGAGGAACTGAGTGTAATTCCCACTTCTGCTAACTAATGAACAGCTGTGCGATCCTGGGAAGTTAGTGGACCTCTCTGAAGATCAGGTGCGGCTTCTATAAAACTTCAATCATTATAATAAGTCACTCGGATGGTGGGAGTAGCAAGATGACTATTGTAAATAAAAATCATTTTGGAATTTTAGAGCTATTTTGATATTCCTTTTGTGATTTTCCTCTTGCACTAGTTGGATTCCTGCTCATCCAGAGACTGTCATCCCCTAATTATTAGTAGTATTTCTGGTTTCCAGCCTCCAATCCGAATGACAATGGCAACAATAAATACTTAACGAATACATGAATGAATGCATCCATAAATTAATCAGCCAACCATGAAACTGAAGACAAGAACCTGGGCGTGGACTCTAAAATTCCCTGTGGGTTGTGGGGCTGTCATCTGACTGGAGAAGCCATAGCCTCAGACCAACATGGGGTCAGGAAAAGATTTCAATCCTAAGGTAAGCTCCATGGAGAGAAACCTTCCAAAATACAGGCAAAGATGGTGGATGGGAAATGAGGTGGGGACAGAGAGAAGGAGTGGGAAGAAGCCGGAAGGGCGGTGGGGTGTGAACAAAGAAATCCGAGTTGCTCAAAGCCCAGGTCCTGCACTCAGAGGTGCTGGAGGTGAGTCCCAGGGATGGGTTAGGTCACACAGCCGAATCAAAGGGACCTAACCCAGAATTGACTGATTGCATCTTTAATAGTGGCCCAAGCCCCGCTCCCATCAATGGGCCTCCTGGAGTGGGATACCAGGTGGGAGGAGTTGATGTCTCAAGTCCTCTTGGAATAAGATAGCAGAAGTAACAAGCAACAAAGGAAATACATCTCTGAATCTGGAAGGTTGGCATCTGTCATTAGACCAATGGTGGGCTGTTGCCGGTAATCACCGTCTCCCTTCGTTATTGGATGACAGTAAACCCACTGAGGCAAGAGCAGGGCCTCCTGTTGGCCAGAGATGTCAGCACTCACCTGGCCTGGTGAGGAAAACAGGAGCAAGGCCACGCTTCCGTCCTCACAGTACTTCCAGCTCAACATATTAAACACCACACACACAGAACAAGCCAGAGTGGACACCAAAAAATGCCACAGGAGTCATGGTTCCTAAATACATCATTCATTTTTATGATTCTGTGTCCATGCATAGAATCTCCACCTGCTCTGCCCCCTCCCGCATCAGAAGACAAGTCCCACTCATCCTCAGTGTGCAGACACCAGACCTCCCTCCCCAGTGCTCCAGGGGCATCTTGCGTGCCCCCACGGACTGCTCAGATGCTGCAGCTGCTGTCTCGACCCCTCCAGAATAGGGTTCCCTGAGGATGGAGACCAGAGCACACACCATTGCTAAATGTCGTTGGAGGGAGGAATGAACAGTTGAGTGGATGGGTTTCAGAGCTGACAGCTACCAGCCAGGGGTCCCTTGGCATGCTAGGTAACCTGTCTGAATCTCACTTTCCTCCATAGAAAATAAGGAAGTGGACGGAATCAATGAGGTTTTTGGGAATCTATGATTTTTTTTTAACCTTGCCCACTGGCTGCAAAGACTTTCTCCGTAATTTCTTACTGTGGCTGGTATTGCCCCCAAATTTTATATTCATTTTTTAAATATAAAATTATATGATAATATTTAGTATGGTGTTATAAACCATATATGCTCCGACTCCCTGCCCTCCACTCCCCTCTTGAGAATCCTTGGTTACTCCTTATTTCATCCTCCAAAGAGGACTTTACCCTCAGTTCTCAGGGGTGATTTCCATCAACATACTCACTCAAAACAAGTATATTAAGCATGTCCCAGGTGGGAGGTGGTGGGGTATGCTGTGAGCAAAGTGTTTCTGCTCTCAGGGAGCTTACCAGCTGATAAAAGGGCAGCGATGAGCAGGCAGCGGGGAAGGGGCCCGGTGGCTGATGCGCTGACATGAACGGAGAGCCTAGGTGGAGTCAGGCCCCAAGCCAGGGTGCAGCATGCGGCCGCTCGCCGCAACCCTGGGAGAGCCACGCAGAACAGGTGCTCCTGTCCCTCCTGGTTTTACTAGTTTGCACTGAAATTGGGAAGCATCAGGCCACCTGTGTCAGGCAATGGGAAGTAGGGGGTGGGCCTGGGATCCAGCCTGCGTGGTCTGCCTTCAGCCTATGTTCTTAACCCCTGGATTGTATTTGATTACATGGGAGAAGCCCAGGGTGCCAAGCGAGCCAGAGCAAAAGCAGTTCGACGGTGTGTGCGATGCCCCCAGACAAAGAGGAAAGCCCATCTAAGGAAGTTCACTAGGGCAGGGCACCAAGTCAAGGATAGGGAAGTCCAGAGACTGGACCGGCAGCTCTTCTCTGCTTCTCCACCTGATCTGGGGAGTCTCAGGCCCTAAGCAGAGCTAGAACTTCCCTGGGGCAGGTGTAGCCAGTCAGGCTCGGAGCCGTCTTAACTAACTACCTGGAAATACTCCTTCCCTTTTATCTCCTGCCTCCTGGTCCCAAGACCACTCTTAGCCTAGCGATTTTCCTCTCTTTGATTTTTTGGGTTTTTATTTTTTCTCCATTTTTATGAACCAGACCTGACAGGCATAGGGATGGAGCGTTTGACATAAGCGTTTGACGAGTGCATAATGAGAATCGATTATCGGATAAATCTGCTGCAATTAGCCTGGAACCACAATGCCATCTGTGTCTTTTTAACATCCAAATGTGGTTGAAGGAGCTCTCCTGGTGACATGCAGAGAGAGGCAGGGTGGCACCTGAGGGGGTTCCCAGGCAAGGATGCGGCCATGTGGTCAGGGCCGAAGGCGGCAACAGTCCCGGACCTCTCCTGGTGACTCCGTGGGTGGGGCTTTAGAGTCAAGTCTGGCTGGGAAACTGGGAAGAACTGTCATTTGTTCAAGTTTGGGGCTCCTCAGGAGAGAAAGGTGGGCAGGGACACATCTGTTCCTTTTTAAAATCACTTTGTTAATTGGCTCTCAAAGGGAATATGTCCTATTTGATGGAAAACACAGAGGGCTGTTCATCGTAGGCACTTGATAAATATTTGCAGGATTGAACTGCATAGGAGTTTCTCTTAAGTCCAGACGGACTCTCTGGACGGTCTTGGGCGAGATGCCCAGAGCGTCTCTCCATGCACAGCACATGCAAGTGGGCAGTGGGGAGGAGCCACGGGCCAGCCGAGCAGATCCAAATTCGGATAAATATACTTTGGTTAGGTTTGATCTTGAACAACTGAGTCTTAAATTGAATCGGAACATTCCTTAGCATCCCTGGCAAACTCATGAAGTTGATAAAGTTTGTCCTTTAGACGCCCACTCCTCTCGGCTTCACTCTCCTCCCCCAGCTCCTTCTTTGAGCTCCGGTGTGATTCCCAGCAAGCCAGGTAACATGGGCCCAAAATTCCTGCCTCTGTGAGGAATGACATTTGGCTGCATGAAGAAAAACCCAGCCAGGGTGACTTGGCCAGATGGGCATCCGGAGAGGGGTACATCCTACCAGAAATCAGAGAAATCAAACAGCAATGACAGACACCACAGACTAGTGAAGAGCTAGTATTTGTGGGACTGTGCAGGAACGACCACTTTCACAGTCACTGATGGTGGCTGAGGCCACTTAGGAAGCAGTCGGACAATATCTGGTGATGATGGAGGAGTGTGCCCCACTCTGCGGCCCCACAGGCGCTGTGCCCTGGGAGGCGTTGGCGCCGGGGACAAGCGCTCCAGTTGGGGCACCCGAGCAGCATCCTGTGGGACAGTGGGCAAAACGGAAGAAAAGAACCTACCTACTCATCAAGAGAGAAATGGATGGATTGTGATATGTTTGTGGGATACTTACTCAGCAGTTAAAACTAATGAACAAAGCATATTTTTGAACATAATGTTGAATGAGGAAAGCAAATTACAAAAATATTCATTTGCATAAAACCATAAACACACATGCAGATGCTTTAATATACACAAAACAAAAATATATGTTGCTTACAGAGCTATGTATGTATAGTCGAAATATAAAACCATGTTTTGATAAGATGCGCACAAGTTTTAGATCGTGATTACCTTGGGAGAGGAGAGTGAATGAGGGGCTTCCATTGTATGTTTTCTTGCTTTTACTTTTTAATAATCTATGAAGCAAATATTGGGATGGACGGCTGTTGTTTGTCATTCCGGGTACTTTTTAGTACATTTCATAATTTAAGCAATTAAAGAAGATAAAGATGATAGTATGCACAGCTGTCAGAGCCTGGGTGACAGGAGACGCTGGTAGAGCTGGGACGGCCTCTGGCCATGTACGATGCTCCAGGTCTGGCCTCTTCTGCTGGTCATGAGGTCTTTTCTGGGGGGCCGGGGGATCTCATCTTCCAGATTTCAGATGCAATCAGCACCTCTGCATCAAATCCCAGATAGTTCTGGCCATCTTGTACTTTCTGGAGCCAAGATCAGCCTCTCTGGCTTTTAATGATCTTATTTTGCTTAACTTTCATATGCCAGGTGCTCTGGATTCTTAGCTGGGATCTTCAGAGGTTGTACTCAAGGAAAATCAGGGAGCACAACAGAGGTAGTCAGCAGCAATTATGTGGGAGAAAAAAGGGAAGTTTTTATGCAAATGTCTGGCCCCTTAACCTAATCTACCTTTAAGGGAAGTCAAATCCCTGACATTCATAGGGGAAGGGGGAAGGGATTCATGAATACTTCCTATCTCCGAGCTGACTCCATTCTGCTTGAATACCAAACTTCCATAAGCACAATATTCTCAGGACAACTGATCTCATCTCATAGGTAAACTGATTTGCATGAATATTACTGACAGTGACTATCAATACAGTCCTTCCCACTTGCCAGGCATTGCACAGGACATTACATAGTTACCCCTGTTAATCTCCACAACTAGGATATGTGTATGTTTATTCTTATTCTATGGATACAAAGAGGCCAAGAAATGTATCCAAGGGCACACGGATGAGAGTGGCTGAGCTAGGACTCAACACAACAGCTCAGCTCCAGCTTCGCATGTTTGTGGAGAATACAGTACTTATGTATGATTCCTTATTGGACAGCCCCTCTTGATAGCATCCACACACCGAAGCAGATTACATCTCTGGTCCTTACCGCTCCCTTCTGCCCCACACTGCCAACTCACCCGCCCGGCTTGGATGTCTGATACACGTCGTGAGTTTAAGATGAGTCCCAAAAGGACTCTGATTTCTTCCACAAACTGTTTGCCCCCTGGTCTTTCCTGTTTCAGTGAAGGGCATCAGCATCTACTTAACAACTCAGACCAGAAACTTGGAAGACACCCTCGAGTTCTGTCTGCCCCTCAAACTCCATTCAACCCACCAGCAAATCCTGAAGCTTCTACCTCCAAAAGACACCGTGGATGTGAGCCAAGCAGCTCCTTCCTCGGATGACAGAGCTACTCTCCAGTTGGTCTCCTTGTTTCCATCCCTTCCCTGCTATTCCTTCTCCAGGACAGCCAGTGAGTTAAGTTGAATTGTTCATTGTACCCCCTGATTTCAGCTCTCTGGTGGCTTCTCAGTGAGGAGACTAAATGGCCCTACACACATGCTAGCTTTATGGGTGTGTGACAGGTCAGAAGGCCCCGTGGTTGGTTTGGTGCTCGGCTGTCTCTGGCTTGGAAGCCTTAGGAATTCTTGAATAAGGGCTCCCGCATTTCCATTTTGCACCAGGCACCATGAATTAGGTAGCTGGTCCGTCGACACAACACCAGCTCCCTAGTCTTTCTGTGACCTTATCTCCTATTGCTCAACTTCTTGCTTCATCTGCCCCAGCAACACCGGTCTCCTGGCTGTTCTTCAAACCCACCAGGCTTATTTCCATATCAGGGCTTTTGCCTGTGCTCTCCCTTCAGCATGAAATGCTATTCCTCAAGGAGTGTGCATAGCTCCCTCTTTCCCATCAGTTAAGTGTTAGCTTCAAAGCCAGCTCCTCGGAAAGCCTTCCCAGAATGAAGTCACCCCAGTCAACAAAGCACCTTCTTACACCCAGTTACCTTCTATCCCATTACCCTGCTCTACTTTCTGCATAGTAATTATCTCTACCTGAAAATATATTTTCTACATACTTATTTCTACATACAGATAATAAGTATATACTGTATATATACTGTATATATAAGTATTATATACTGTAATATA
Organism: Neomonachus schauinslandi; assembly: GCF_002201575.2. Classification (NCBI taxonomy): domain Eukaryota; kingdom Metazoa; phylum Chordata; class Mammalia; order Carnivora; family Phocidae; genus Neomonachus; species Neomonachus schauinslandi. The sequence continues at coordinate 180,877,014 of NC_058406.1, forward strand.
AGCCCCATGAGGAACAAGGACTTGGCAGTTTGAACCAGCACTGAGTCAGACTTATGATTACTGGGGGAAGAAGAAAGAGGGGGGAAGGAAAGGAAGGGACCAGCCCTAAAACAGGGCACTCTGACCCCCAAATCCTCAGGCTTGTCCTTGTATCACTTAATATCTCTGAAAGAACCCTGCATGCTCCATGCAATGCAATCTGATCCCTGCTGCTCCAGAAACAGTATCAGAGTTAATACTTTCTGCATTTTGTAGGTCTTCACCAGCACATAAATAAAAAATGTGCCCTTTGTCTGTCCCCGGATGATGACCTCACTGAGCATCACACTGTCTGCAATCTACCTGACTACACAATTCTACTTGTAACAATGTAGTTCATTTCTTATGCAGCCATGTGCAGGGATGAGTAACATTTCCTGTGGATACCATGATCCATATGGGTCCCATCAAAAGTCATCAAACCACTAGAAGAACCCCATCATCTGACACTCTCGTTGTAGAATGTGTGTTCTGATTCCTCCTACAAAATTGGCAGATGATGAGGAATGTTGATATATTCCCAGGCATTTCAGCTTGCAATTCACTAAGTACTCAGAGCACAGCCAAGATGTAGAACGTAGAGTACAATGAATGTTACTTTGTAAACGAATTAATGACCACCCACTATATACCAGCTTTACATTATGTATGGGAAGCACATTTTAATGGGACATTAGAAAGAGCTATAATCAAAGTAAAAATAACATGCAGCAGGAATGCAAAGATAGGACTGATTAATTCTGCCCAGGAGGAGATATGAGTGGGGTCTAAGGGAGGTCTAGTTTGTGCCATGCAGAAGGACAGGCATCTCTAGTAGAGCAACAAAAATGATTCATCTAAATGATCTGTATCTTTAATTGGCATTTAATGAGGAGAAGGAGTTTAAAATCCTGGTCTGAGCCCTGGCTTCCGCACTAGCTTGCAAAGTGGTTTTAGGCATATTATTGCCCTCTGAGCTAGTTTTCTCCTGTGAAAAATGGGGTTAGCCTCATTAGATTTGACACAATATAAATAAATGAGATGCTCTGTGTGATGGTGTTCCGCGTGCTCTGAAGAATTATACGTTAGATTTACTACTTAAGTATACTGTTATGTATTTATTATTATTATCACTAATAAAAACATTTTCCCAAGCAACGTGAAGTTTAATAGGGGGTTGCATGGGACCAAATATCTTAACTCAGAGTTTTTCCAACTTCAGGTTACCAACCATGATAGGTCCTGAAAACAAGTTAGTGTTTGTTTCTTTAATGTAAGACAATACAGTTCCTGATTAAGTACAGTCAGTTGTGATGTAAAACTTATTATTGTTGGGGGAGGTAGTCATAACTAAAAAGTTTTAATAACTCTACAACCAGAAGAAATCCTAGAAATGTCAGAGACTAGTGTATCATTTGATTTTAAAAGACCTACAGGTGCAGCCACTCTGGAGAACAGTTTGGAGGTTCCTCAAAAGTTAAAAATAGAACTACCCTATGATCCAGTAATTGAACTACTAGATATTTACACAAAGGATACAAAAATACAGATTTGAAGGGGTACATACACCCTGATGTTTATAGCAGCATTATCAACAATAGCCAAACTATGGAGAGAGCCCAAATGCCCATCAACTGATGAATGGATAAAGAAGACGTGGTGTGGTGTGTGTGTGTGTGTGTGTGTGTAATGGAATATTATTCAGTCATCAAAAAGAATGAAATCTTGCCATTTGCAATGATGTGAATGGAGCTGGAGAGTATTATCCTAAGTGAAATAAGTCAGAGGAAGACAAATAGCATATGATTTCACTCATATGTGGAATTTAAATAAGAAAACAGATGAACAGGGCGCCTGGGTGGCTCAGTCGTTAAGTATCTGCTTTCGGCTCAGGTCATGATCCCAGGGTCCTGGGATCCAGCCCTGCATCAGGCTCCCTACTCTGTGGGAAGCCTGCTTCTTACTCTCCCACTCCCCCTGCTTCTGTTCCCTCTCTTGCTGTGTCTCTCTCTGTCAAATAAATAAATAAAAATCTTAAAAAAAAAAAAAAACAGATGAGCATATGGGAAGGGGGGAAAGAAAAAAAGGAGGGAGGGAAACAAGCCATAAGAGATTCTCAATGATAGAGAACAAACTGAGGGTTGATGGAGGGAGGTGGGTGGGGGATGGGCTAGATGGGGGATGGGCATTAAGGAGGGCACTTTTTGTGATGAGCACCAGGTGTTGTATGTGTAAGTGATGAATCACTGAATTCTACTCCTGAAACCAATATTACACTGTATGTTAACTAACAAAATTTAAAAAAAACCAAAACTATAGGAGATGATTGGGTCCCTCCACCCTCACTGATTGGTTAGAAACCTGGTGGTTCCTCAGGGGCAAAGGCAGGTCACAAAGCCCAGATTCCACAAGACAGCTAGTCCTCAGTGCTGAATCAGGAAGGGAGGGGCTCAGAAACGAGAGATCCTGTTTTCTGGGACTTAGAATATTTAACAACAGATGTATATTTAGCTCAGCTCTGTGCCTAAGGCCACCCCGACCTCAAGTTGCTGCTTACACTTTAATGGGAGAGAGAAAAACATGAACACAACAAGTGCACTGAAAAAAATGAATGAAATCATTGCTGGTTGGAAGAAACTCAATGAAGGAATTAAACAAAGGAAGAGATAAGTAGAGTGGGATGGGGGTGCACACAGAGGTGGTCAGGGAGCATGTCTGAAGAGGATGAAATCTGAACGATGGAGGTTTCTGAGCTTGTCTCCATCGTGCTCTTATTTAAGCCAAGAAAAAGGAGTAGAGGGAATGTGCTTACTTACCTTTGGTTAGGAAAAACAATTGTTACCAGAGGAAAGATTTCTGATTAATTCTCATGGGGCAAAACCTGTGACCTGGCCACGCCCAGCTGCAGTGGATGCTGGGAAAAGGGAGTATCTCACTCGACCTGATCCTGCTGCTTCCAAACAAACCAGGCTTTGACAATCAAGGAGGAAAGAGACCATGTATATTGGGTAGGTTGTTACAAGTGATTGTTACACATCTCATTCTACTACACATTTCTGTGCCTTTGTTCATATAATTCCTTTTACTCAGCACACCCTTCTTCATCTGAAGAAAGAGAAATAAGCATCTGGCATCCGTTTTCCTCTCCAGTGCCAGCAATAGGCAACCTCCAGACATCAAGTTACGTGAAAAAACAAGGTAGGTACTTATATAAGCTTTCTCTTACTTGCAGCCAAGCAAAATCTCAACTGACAATGAGGCAGCATGAGGAATGAGCAGCTTCTGTCAGTACCCATGGCAACTGTTGGTTCCCTTATATGGTGTGCGGTCACCACAAACCCTGAAGACCCCTTGGGAGGGAGGTTGCATCTCCCTGGGATTCATTCCTGCTCTGACCTTTTGTGAGTAAAGCCCCCAGTGTCACCTCAGAGTCACCTCAAGGTCTCTAATACTGATGCTCGTGTCTACTGCCCTGACCCCTGCCTGCTGCGAGCCGCTTGCTGACCTCTGATCTTTATGAAATGCCACATCTGATATTGGACTGCTTCCACAGCTTTTGCTCTCAACTCCATTAGTCCAGAACCCCTCACAGACTCAGCTGAATCCCATGTCTCATTCCTAACTTTGCTTCCTTTCTTTACCTTGACCCACCCACCTGTGATTTCCAGCTCTGTCTCAGGAAAGGTCATGCATGGAATGACATAATCATGTCCGATCACATTTTATCTACACCCTGCCAGATAGGGGACTTTATTTTTCTAATGAGCAGCACATTTCTCAATTCATGATTTGTTATAGATTATTATCCTCAGCTTTTTGTTGGTATGATTGTTACACAAATTGCAGACTCCCACTTTAAATTAATGCTGATGATGACTTTCCCCAGGTGCATAATCTTACATTTATCTATATTAAATCTCATCTCATTTGCTTCCCAAAACTTTCATTCTTCTCTGTCCCTTTTAACCTCTCCAGTACTCATTGAGGTTTAGAATTTGGTAGCATCTGAAATGTCATCAACTTGTCTTTGTTTCTAAATCATAAATGAGCTAGAAGAAATCCCTCTAACATGTACAGGAGAAAAACTAGTATTTATTGTCTATTGACTGCCTTGTCTGGGATTCCTTAAGATTAGGATTTGATGCATAGTGTGTATGTGGAAGGAGATCCACGGAAGCACAGTGATGGAATGTGAAAGGGGGACAGAATGGAGAAAAGACAATAGAGGGCAAGTGAGGGGTGCCTGGATGGCTCAGTAGGTTAAATGTCTGATTCTTGGTTTCAGCTCAGGTCATGATCTCAGGGTTGTGAGATCGAGCCCTGTGGGCTCCAAGTTCAGCAGGGAGTCTGCTTGAGGCTCTCCCTCTCTTGTTCCTCCCCCCACTCACTCTTGCTCTCTCTCTCTCTCATATAAACAAACAAACAAAATCTTTAAAAACAAAAGAGCAATTGAGTGGGTGACTACTGCTGACTTCTGGGGCTCAACTTGCTGAAAACCCTCTCAGAGGTGACATAGAGCACACCTCACTAGCTCCTGCCCACTATTTCTTGATGCTTGCTTCTAGGGAATATTAATTCCCTGACATTTGTGGTCAGATTGAGCCCAGCAACCTCCTGTAGCCAGAGAAAGCTATCAGGCAGAGATGCAGATGCTAAAGGAAGAAGGTTTTGTGGGTACGAGATTTGTCCATAGAGCTTTGTATGCCTCTGAGTCATCCAAAGAGGCTATGGGCTGTGCATCTGCTACAGTCCATCTCATGCACCACTCAGATCCACTCTCGCCACACATGAAATCTACTTTGTTTTGTCACTGACTCTGCATGGCAGCATATCCTTGCATATTTGTCATCTCCTTCCTCTAACACTCATTTGAGATTGTTCTCTGTCTTGGCCAATATTTCTGCTGGTGTAAGTTGCTCTCCCAGTGGGTTAACTCAGAACTTCATCACTGAGATGTCTGAGCCCCTGGTTACAATGCTTTCGTCATGCTGTGGCTGATGAATTGCCACTTGCAGTTACCAATGGGCATGGAAGCACCAAGGAGCACCTCAGTGAATCTGCTGAGTTCCATACTTATGCTTCTCTGCTCCCAGTATAAGCAGTAGCCCTAGCAGCTCATGTCATTTGTCCCTTCAATTGTAGTAACTTTTGATTTTCCCCCTGTGGTCCATCAGCATGTGAAGCTAACTAGGTATCAACCATAACCTTTGGCTTAGTAGAACCCTTCATATGTTGCTTGACAGATATATCCTTCTCTTGGAATCTGAGACCACTAGTCCAGCAGAGGCAAGAGTTGGAGAGGTTTGGGAGGAAAAAAAAATTCTAAAGAAAGTTTCTGCAAGTGATGGTGACAGGTCCAACAGGACCAATGCTTTTAATATCCACATCTATAGGTCTATCCACATGCTTCTTCCCTAGATTCTCTCGTCCCCCATCTTCTAACCACATTCCTTTTAGGTCCCTGACCAGGCAGTTAAGCCATTCACTCCTGTATGTATCCTTTCCTCAGACTCCTTCGATGTCCACTCAAAGTAGATGGTCAAGTCTGCTCAAAACCCTGTATGCTGAGCTGCTTTCCTACCTCTGTCTTTCATGGATATCCCTGAGTGGGATTGGAGGCATACTAACAAATTGAACTGGACCATTCAAGAACCAGGACTGGGATTTTCCTTCTCCATCACTGTCATAGGGAGCCCCATAAGAGGCCATCAGTGTGAGTGGTGGGAGAGGCTGTGGCGCAACTGAGGTATGTGACAGGGGTCCAGGACATGTATTCACATAATTCACCTGTGCCTTCCAGATCTGCCTGGGCTTGATCTAACATGGGCCATTTTTATCTTATGATGAGTTGTTACTGTGCTTACCTAACTTTATAACCTAGCAGCTCTGATAGTACCCAGCTCTTGATGGGCAGTTCCAATTGCAAAGTCACTCGATGTCCTGTGATCAGACACTCAGACTTCGTTAAGATATAGTAGCATGGTGGGACTTGCTTTTTGAACAACATATAATTCTCTATGATAGAAGTATGTCTTTGATCCAGAAACCTAGAGGGCTGCTCTGTGACTCTCTATTGAGATTGCCAGGTGTTCCACACAGCATCCTTATCTACCTGGATATATCTGGCACCATAACATATGCCTGGTCATATGGCTCCATGTCAGAGCAGTTTTTACTAAAGCCTGAACCTGTTGCAGAGTACTCTCTTTTGGCCCCAGTCAAAACTGGCAGGTTTCCACGTCATCAGTAAACTGTGGGAGCAGTATTCCCAAATGTAGTATGTGCTGCCTTCCAAATCCAAAGAGTCCCATCAAACGCTGTACCCATCTTTTATGTGTAAGGAGCTCTTGCCCTATACTTTGGTGTAATAACTTGCCCTATACCTTGGAGGGCATGTCCTGACATGCGCCATATGACTAGACACCTAATTTTACACAATTTTACCAATGTGGCAGACACCAAAATCCTCATTCGGTTTATCTCCCACCCTCTGGTGTGGGAGAAGTATGTGTTTTGGTGAGCATGTAACAGTCTCTGACACACACGTGCACACATACACGTGTATGTATATATAATTGTGCAGATTTATCACAGTCATCTCCAGCTTTACCAAAGGTAAGTAGGAGTAGAGAAGAAAAACCCAATGAGTTGCCCTTCTCTTCTGTCCCAGAGCATTTCACTTCAATTTGCCTAGGGTTTCAATAACACCTAAGTGTTCAATATTGTGGATTCAATACCATAAGAACTTCTGTGAAATCCAGAAATTATGCAGGAGCACACAGATCCAGTGTGCAGACTTCAGCACCATTGACACAGTGAGTGGAACCACCAATATCCTGATCATTTGCATATTCTGTTTCAGCATAACAGTAGAAGCAATTCAAACAATCAAAACCAGTGAGAAGTTAAGGAGGGCATAGGTGTCACAAGGGGTCTGAGAGGACTTTTCAGGGAAGGTAGAAAGCTCTAGAACTGTAAGGAAGAAAAGAATACACATAGACCGCAAAAGAGTTGACTTCTGCCTGACAAGAGAGTATAAAACAAAGTCAAAGATCTATGATAGAATGGGGAAAATATTTGCAATTCTCACGACAGAAAAAAATTAATGTAGAAAGAGCTTGTACTAATGAATAAGAAAAATGCCAACAACACAATTAAAAAAAAAAAAAAGGGCCAAGGATAGCAATAGTTAATTCATAACAGAGATTGTCCAAAAGGGCAATAGACGTCACAATTTCCAGGTAGAAACTGACCCATTGCAATAAAAGGCCCCTTCTTCTGCACTTTGGAGAACAATTTCATGCTGAATGGAATGAAAATAAAGTGTCTAAGTCTTTTGGAATGGGGATAAGTGAGTTGTAAATGAGAGCTCCCTCCGGCTTGAGCTCAGTAGAGCAAAATAGTTTTCCCAAGTGAAAGTACCTGGGACACTTAAAGCACCAGGAAGTCTGCTGGAAACACACTTAGGGAGGCACTGAAGAGCCATGAACCTCACTGGCACACTTATTCACAAAGAGACTGTATCAAGTCCAGTGAAGGGAAAAGAGCCAGAGCTGTATTTGAGCCCATCACTGCTGTTTACTAGCTAAATGGCCTTGGCAACGGTTGAATGGTGTCCTCAAAGAGATGCATAGAAGTTCTACCCCCGGTGCTTCTGTATGACCTTGTTTGGAAATAGGCTCTTTGCAGATGCAATCAGTTAGATGTAGATGAGGTCATACAGAAGTACGGTCGGCCCTTAATCCAATATGACTGGTGTCCTTACAGGAAACGGAGAAGAGACACAGAGACACACAGGAAAAAGACAATAGAGGCAGAGATCAGAGTGATGCCTCTACAAGCCAAGGAATGCCAAGGATCACTGGAAAACACTAGAAGCCAGAAGAGGCAAGGCTTTTCCCTTACAGATTTCAGCAGCATTGCATCCCACTAGCACCTTGATTTGGGACTTGAGCCTTCAGAACTGTAAGCCAATACATTTTTTTTTAAGATTTTATTTATTTATTTGAGACAGAGAGAATGAGAGACAGAGAGCATGAGAGGGAGGAGGGTCAGAGGGAGAAGCAGACTCCCTGCCGAGCAGGGAGCCCGATGCGGGACTTGATCCCAGGACTCCAGGATCATGACCTGAGCCGAAGGCAGTCGCTTAACCAACTGAGCCACCCAGGCGCCCCAAGCCAATACATTTTTGTTGTAATTTTGCTGTAACCCAGTTTGTACTTTGTTATAGCAGCCACAGGAAACTAACATGACCGGTGTTAAAGAAAAATTATTCACACTTATTAAAATGCTAAGGCTTTCCTATATTTAGGACTATCTCAATAGTTACAGGGACCACTGAAATGGGGTTTTGCAGTAAGGGAGAGAGATTGGGGTCATCTCTGAATACAACATGGAAAAGTAGGGATTTTATAGCCGAAAAGTAGGGATTTTATAACGAAGAAGTAGGGGAAGGTGGGGGTCAGCAGTTGGAAAATCACCAATAGAGTAGGGTAATTCTTGCTAACTGGCTGACGGGATTCTTGCAGAAGACCGGCCAGGGTGATCAGATGCTACTCCCGGGGTGGGAGGGGATGAGGAAGGTGATCAGATCCAGAGGGTGATCAGATATGGAGAACAGGGTGTTCTGGCATTCATCCTGTTGTCTCTTCTGCAGTCAGATCTCCCTCCAACCCCTCTTATAAGGCCCCTGTGATTACATTTAGGGTCCACCCAGATAATCCAGGATAATCTCCTCACTTAAAATCCTTAACTTAATCACATTTTCAAATTCCTTTTTTGCCATATTAGGTAATACAGGTTGCAGAGGTTCGGTGTGAGTATCTTTGGAGTCTACCATAACATGCAACTTTTCTGAGCTTGTTTCCTTAAAATGGGGATAGTGATGCTTACCTAACAGGGGTGCTGATATGGTTTCCTAAATTAAACTATGCATTTGAAAGCTTCTAGCACCAGCTCTGGACAGTAGGAACTGAGCAGTAAACACCAGCTGGATTTTAGGGTCTTCTAGAATGGCAGGCAGGCCTGGGCTGTGGAAACATGCCTCATTGGTAAGTCCTCCAGCATTGCTGTTCCTTTAGTGGCTGGCCCGTCCTGCACCTGCTTCGGCTGGGGACAGATGCTCTAGAAGTCAAGCGCAGTCTTCAATTTCCAGCACATACCCAATATGACTCTGTGACACACCAGATTCTTCTTTTCCCGAGTCTTGTGTGAAATGGATCTCACCAAACAAATTGCTTTCCTCTTATTTCTCTTTCAACCTTTAGGGAAAAATAGTGCTATTTTTTTTTTTGTCATCCTCAAAACCTTTTAATAAGAATCTGCCTGCAGATACCCATGGCTTCAAATAACTCCAGCACCAGGCACTCTTCTTTCTGCTCTCCCTCCCCCCACCCCCCTCTACCCCTGTGTCTCTGGAATAAATCTTCATTCCCTTTATTTATGCTTGATTCATTCAAGTAGATACAACTTTCATACCAAATTCTTTAATCAGAATTTTGCTGTTGATGTGTTTTAATTAGATCCCCGCTTAGAAATTTAGTCAGCACATAAAATAACCTTTTTTCCCCCCTTTCAACTGGGATTATAGCAAACGCTATCTGTCTATCAAGGCTGACAAGTCAATTGTGAGAATCATTCCACCAGGTCTCTGCAAAAAATCAGGTGTGAGAACTTTTCACTTTTCAAGGAGAATTCTTCAAAACTCAAATCGGCCTGACGATCTGGGTCATGCGTTTGGGTGATGCAGAGAGGGAGCAGGGAGAGAGGCTGAGAGGGGCCCTGCCCAACAGCCCAGCAGCGAGGCCACGGCCACTTTGGACTGTTCTTCTGCGCTCTTCTGACTAACTGCACAACCTTGAGCAAGTTGGCCTTTTTGGGGGTCTCAGTTTTCACAACAATAAATGCAGGAAAATTCACTTCTCCACCATGTTGTTGTGGAAATTAAACTAAACAAGGTATGTATAGTGCTGGAGGTGTATGTGTATGCACATACATCTAGTGATTTATCGCCTTATTTATCCATATCTTTATATAAACAGGTATAGACACAGAGCTACAGATGCGACGTAAGTAGAGGCAGAGCTACAGATGGAGAAGCTCTGGCTCTCCTCGTGTGTGTTTGTTCTTTTCCACAGCAGGAACACATAGAGCGGCACAAGACATCTGAATGGACTCCTCCATCACCTGTTCATTCATTCTATAAAGATTCACTTGACCCAGACTGAGGCTCAGGGATGTAAAGATTTTGGCTTCCCCTTTCTCGCAAACGCTGCTAGTTGCCCTAGTGTGGCAGGTGCTGCCAGCGCCAAATCCCATGACTTAGTACAACACAAATGTATTATCTTACCATTCTGGAGGTTAGCAATCTGACATGGGTCTTGCCAGGCTCCAATCCAGATGTTGGCAGATCTGTGTTCCTCTCTAGAAGCTCTAGGGGAGAATCTGTCTCCTTGCCCTTTTCAGCTTCTAGAAACCACCCCATTCCCTGGCTCACGGTCCCCTTTCTCCATCTTCACGACCCCCGAAGTTGTGTGATTCTATGGATGCCTTTTACTGCAGTCACACCTTTCCTGATTCCTGTGTTTGCCCCTCTCTTCCCAGTTTAAGGACCCCTGAGGTTACACTGAGCCCATGTGGATAATCTAGGAGAATATGAAGCCAGCTGATTAGCAAGCTCTATGACCTTGAGCACATGATGTCATCTCTCCAAACTCAGTTTCCTTATAAATTGAATGGGATTGAGTCTGAGAAGAATGCCTACCTCACAGGGACTGAAGACTTAAGTGAGGAAGTGCCAGCAGATGACATTGTATCAAAGCTGTCATGGGCACAAGCAATGAGGGTCAGGAGCCCTGGGTTGGATCCTGTGTCTGCCACTCGCAAGCGGGGACCCGGACGGAGGGAGAGCTCTTCGCTTAGAGCCGCGGGGGGTCTCTGCAGTGAGCCAGGAGGGTGGGACCTGTGCTCTCTGAGTGAACTACAGGCAATCCCGCTACAAGGTTGGCAGCCCTGCAAGCTGGCTGCACGGGCTCGCCCCACCCACCCCCTCCTCCCCACCTGAAGTATGCTGACCTCCTCCCCAGGGACTCCCCAGCACTGGCAGGTCTCACTTCCTGGGAAAGCCCTGGACCCCACACCCCATGAGGCTGAGGGCATGGAGGGCAAGCCTCCCCTTGGAGAGGCCCTGGGGTAGTTCTGAATCAGTGAGGAAGCCGAAGGGTATGTGGGGCATCCTCCCAAACTGGGACTACTGTAAGGAGCTCCCTGGGGTCAGCCCGGGGCATTCCACTTAGAAGGGACTTCCTGGGATGCCCCCCCTCCGCCCCTGCCCCGTGCATGGCAAAGAGCCCGCAGTTGTAGTCAGCCGGACGGGACCCCAGTTAGGAATGTCGTTGTGTGCTCCCTGGAGCCACGAAACCCGGTGTGGGCTGGGAGTAGTGACTTGACCACCTTTCCTGGAGGCTGATGCCTGAGGATCAAAGGCACAGGGGAGAGGCTCTGCAAACAGCAAAGGGCTACAAAAATCATAGACTGACTTATGTTTTTAAAAACACCACTCAAGAGGGGCGCCTGGGTGGCTCAGTTGGTTAAGCGACTGCCTTCGGCTCAGGTCATGATCCCAGGGTCCTGAGATCGAGTCCCGCATCGGGCTCCCGGCTCTGCGGGGAGCCTGCTTCTCCCTCTCCCACTCCCCCTGCTTGTGTTCCCTCTGTCGCTGTGTCTCTCTCTGTCAAATAAATAAATAAAAAAAAAGAAAAAAAAAACACCACTCAAGAAACACTTTCAGATGAGAGGTAAGCGTGAGGTCCCAGGTTCCCTCTCTTCGCTGGCTTTGACAGTACTGAGTTTGGAAAATACAGGCTAAGCTGCCTAAAGATCAACCAGAAACAATGGAAGCCAGGTGAGGACAGAGCCCCAGCCCTGAGGGAGGCCAGATCTAAACCTAAATGAGAAACAAAGTCCAGTTAATGAAAAGGCTGCAGGTTGTTTGCTCAGGCGATCAATGTGGCTTATCTAAGAACTAGGTCCTGATAAGCCATGGAACAAGGACTCGAGCATTTCTGTGACACATGCGCAGTTAGCTGCAGAGAACCTAACGCTACTCTAACCTGCAAAGACTCCCAGATGCGATCTTAGCATTGCAGAGTGAAATCTGACCAGGCCGTCGGAGATCATCTGGGGCAGGTGTTGCTGACATTTTCCTCTCCTGAGTCACTCACAGAAAATCCAGACCAAGCCTCAGAATCCTTCTCAGCACACCCAAGTATTCATTTTTCATGTGAGCAAACAAACCCCGCTAGGTTGTATGACTTAATCAAACATATTTTTCTCCTGTATAAGCTATATGAAATAAAGGATCGAACAAAAAATTTTAGATGAACATAATATAGGTTTAATTGTAGTATACAGTTAGTCTAATTAAAATAATTTTGTGGAAAGAGACAATTTCCCATCACTCCAAACTCTTCCCTGATCTGTATAAACATACAAAGTTACATTTATTTTACCTAGTTGTAATCAACATGTACATTCTATTTTCCCTTCTGCCTTCTTTACTCACCATCAATCAGTGTGTGCAATTGTGCGTTTACTCCAGAGAATTTTTATTTTAATGGCTGTATATTAGCTCATTATTTTGCTGTACCAAATTCACTCTATTGCATACCTTGTGACAGCTTTGTGCAACGGCTTGTGTTTGTTTGCCAGGGCTGCCGTAACATACTACCATGCACTGAGCAGCTTAAACAACAATAACTTCTTTTCTTGTAGTTTTGGAGGCTGGAAGTCCAAGATGAAGGTGTTGGCAGGGCATCTTTCTTCTGAGCCCTCTCGCCTTGGCTTGTACATGGCCGTGTTCTCCCTGTTTCGTCACGTGGTCTTCCTGTCATCCCCATCTGCATCTTAATCTCCTCGTGTAAGGACCGCAGTCATCCTGAGGACCCAGCCTGATGATCTCATTTTAATATAATTACTTCTCTATAGACTCTGTCTGCAAATATGGTCACATTCTGAGATACTGGAGGTTAGGACTTTACCATATGAATTTGGCGAGAATCATAACTCAGCCCACAGCAACTTCTTTTTCATTTGGACTCCACTTTTAGGTTTTTCAGACCTGGAAAAGATGTCACCATCACTCTTGGCTGTGAGCATCTCATCCTCAGCCCATTGCTACCGTGTGATGTGACCTGGAGTTTATACCCAGTGGGTAACACTTGCTCTGGATGCGACAGGAGCTGGGAAGACCAGGTCTTTGTATGTTTATACAGATCAGGGAAGAGTTTGGAGTGATGGCATCTTCCTTTCCCTTCCCCAGTAAATCATCCCAATCCACAGTGTCTGGGGATGGCCCACCCAACCAAGACTCCAGCTGCATGTTCCTGGGAAAATGGAATAGCTATCTCAGTTCAGGGGTCACTCTGTACCTTCCTGCCCTCTCCCTTGTCTCTCTAGCCTCCTTCCTACTGTATTAACCACACGTTTCTTTTTTTTTAATATTTTATTTTATTTATTTGAAAGAAAGAGAGAGCACAAACGGGGGGGGGGGGAAGAGGGAGAGCGAAAGAGAGAGAGGGAGAAGCAGACTCCCCAAGCAGGGAGCCCGATGTGGGGATCGATCCCAGCACCCTGAGATCATGACCTGAGCCAAAGGCAGACATGTAACCAACTGACCCACTCAGGTGCTCCTAACCACACATTTCTGACACTTTGACATCTGGTCCCTCCCTGACCCTGGAGGGATGGACCCTCCCAGGGGTAGCCCGTTCTTAGAGACAGTAAATGATTCCCAGGTGAGTGTGCCTTTTATGTGCACACCAACGAATCCAGAGCCCCCTTCCACACCCCTCTGTCTCTACTAGACTCTCCTACTCTGGCCGCTGTCTACCTGCCCCGATAGCCCCAGGCCCAGGTACCAGACAACCTCTACTCTCCGTGTCCCAGAGCCCTCTGAAATTACTCAAACTAGCTGATCTTAGACCTGCTGATCCCACCTCACCCATTCCTTCCCACGGAAACCACAATAAGGGCTCTTGCCCCATTTCCCCAACTCCCTCTGCTACCTGATCAACACTGGTGCTTCCCTGTGGGGTCCTAGCTTGCATAGCATCTCTCTTCCTCTTGGGAACCCTGAGTCACAAACTATGGCAGCCCTCTCCTGATCTGTTTGCCTCACCATGCCTGAAAAACAAGAAAACTTACATTTTTAAAAGACCTGCCTCTTGCTATCCTGGTATTTTATTCCTGCATAACCATGAGCACATAGGCTGTCCTTCAGTCTCTATAGGAAGACCGAGCTAAGGCATTACAAAAGGAAAGAAGACACAGTTTTCCTTGCTGGTCTACTAAGTGCCGGGCTAGGTGCTCAGACCCTCACCTATTTAATGTCATTTGAAGTCATTTATAAATAAAAGAAAATCATTTTATAAACCTGGCTGCATCTTGGCTTCCTCCAGAAAGATCAAGCAATGTGAAACTCGTGTTTCTTATGTTCAGGAGTCAATTAGAAGCAGCTTTTATTTAACAGTTACCTCAATTGCTAATGAAGCTATGCATTTTAAATAAGAGTTGTTTGTTTGTTTTACTGCCAAAGTAATGTATTTGGCATAAGCTTCCACCTCAACCTCTGGTCTTGGGACAAGCAGCCTTACGGGGACCGAACCAGCTCTTAACGCTACAGTCAGGTTCTAAGAACTGGCCTCCCGGAAATGGGGGGGTGGCAAATTCCTGACCTTTGTGGAGGCAGAATCTCATGCCCTCTGATTCAGTGACCCCCAGATCCCAGGCCCTTTGGGGAGGGGAAGCTGAAGTGATCTCACTACTTGCTCCTCCTGCATGCTACACCTGCGTGTTATACGTTTAACCCCCATGGGGCTTCGTGCTCAACCAGGAATGTGAGCCCCCCAACCTGGGGGGCCTTTGAGCAAATCCCTTGTGAAAAATAATGCATGTTGGTAAAGTACTTTGAGATTCTTCCAAGAAACCTAGATTCTCAGGACAAGGTGTTATTATTTAGTTGATGGGAAACAAATATCCACATAATAACCATAATTATATTGTCAAAACTGCTTAAAATATCTACCCTGCTGGGACGGCAATGATGTCAGGAGTTTTGTGACTAGTAAATTGGAACATTATCATGAAATTAAAAAAGAAAAGTTATATTACCAAGTAATTCATCAGAATGATTTGATATTTCAAGGGTAACCACCAAGCAATTTCAGGAATATGTAATTATTTTTTTACTTGCTATTTTATGATGCATTACTCAGTAGCTGTGTGGTTGACTGTGACTTTTAAATGGAAGAATAACGAATAACAAGTCATTAACAGATCAAAGTCTAGGTAGGAATACAACTTAGATTTTCTTGATTCTCTCCTGCTTTTGGAATCAAAACACTTGAGTGGTGACAGGCACTCTGCAGTCTCTGGTACCCAAAGCACATGGAGCATTCTTGGCATATACAAGGGGCTCAGTAAATGCTGACATACTCGTGGTTTCCTCATTATCTCATGTCACAAGTCTCCTGGCCTTCCCATATGCTACTTTCTTTGCTGAAATCCCACTTTTCCTTTGGCAAACCTTGAGTTGTCCATAAAATGGTCCAAGGATCATCTCCTCTGCAAAGCCCTTTCGGGCATCCATCCCCAGGTAGATCTAGATGTGTTTCCCATGGTGCACTGCGGTCCTCTGTACACACCTCTATCATAGACTTACCACACTGAATAGAATTGTTGGTGCCCCTTACGGGGTATTTACCCCAAAGATACAAATGTAGTGATCCGAAGGGGTATGTGCACCTCGATGTTTATAGAAGCAATGTCCACAATAGCCAAACTATGGAAAGAACCAAGATGTCCATCAACAGATGAATGGATAAAGAAGAGGTGGTATATATATATACAATGGAATATTATGCAGCCATTAAAAGGAATGAAATCTTGCCATTTGCAATGATGTGGATAGAACTGGAGAGTGTTATGCTGAGCGAAATAAGTCAATCAGAGAAAGACCTGTATCATATGACCTCACTGATATGAGGAATTCTTAATTTCAGGAAACAAACTGAAGGTTGTTGGAGTGGTGGGGGGTGGGAGGGATGGGTTGGCTGGGTGATAGACATTGGGGAGGGTATGTGCTATGGTGAGCTCTGTGAATTGTGTAAAACTGTTGAATCACAGACCTGTACCTCTGAAACAAATAGTACATTATATGTTAAAAAAAAAAAAAGATAGTAGGAAGGAGAAATGAAGGGGGGGAAATCGGAGGGGGAGACGAACCATGTGAGACTATGGACTCTGAAAGAGGAGGGAGGTGGGGGGATGGGTTAGTCTGGTGATGGGTATTAAAGAGGGCACGTACTGAATGGAGCACTGGGTGTTATACGCAAACAATGAATCATGGAAAACTACATCAAAAACTAATGATGTAATGTACGGTGATTAACATAATAAAATTTAAAAAAAAAAGAATTGTCTGTGCCCCTACTGTGCCCTTACTTATAGTAAGCTCCTTGAGGGCAGAAATGTCCTGCCTGCCTTCTTTTCTGCCTCCAACTAACAATATTAACTAAGCCTCTGTTTGGGTTGGGCACAGTGCGAGGCCCAAGGGATACAGTGGCAACGAAGCTAGACATGGCCCCTGCCCTCATGGTGCATCTGGTTTCATGCAATGTTATCTCATGTTGCAGTCTGAGTTGCTGGGACAGATCCTGCTTAATAAATGTGTGAGGAAGGACTGATAGACGGAAGAAAGGATGGCAGTGACAGGAGGCCTTAGAAGAATCTGCACGATGATGTCAGTAGACTATGAAATTTTACTCCATATCCTGAAAAGACCATGGGAAGCAATTGTGACTCTGATTTATCGAGTGACAGAATGAGGGCCAGTGGCTAAGAGTTATAGGAAAGCAAGTATCTCCATCATCCTATATCAAGGGATAGAGAGTAGAAGCTGAATAGTATCCTGGGGTAGATGCTGTGAATGCTAGAAGGTTGCTTAGCCCAATGCCTGCACTAGGTTCTGGAAGCTTCTAGTAGGTTCTAGGTTCTAGTAGGTTCTGGAAGAAAGCAAAAGATTGCAGCAGGAGTCCCAAAATATAATTGTAAAGCCTAGGGGAGATGAAACTTAGAATATGTGGGGAGAACAACTTTGGATTGTAGTGCACTTCACCTTCAGTCAATAAGGAAGGCAAACTCAGGTGGTGAGGGCATCCATGTGATCTCAGGCTGCCTTGGTAGAGCTTCTTTCCATGGTCGAGGTGGATGACATGACTGACCACACTGATATCCAAGGCACCTCACAACTTCAACAATTGATTAAGAGTAAAAACTGCCCCTGTGCGAGCCCTGATGCAGGACGCCATAGCATTAACCAAGCCCATGGCCTAGCAATGGATGCTAATCTAGACACCCCGAGTGGTGGCCCTTTGCGTTAGGTTTATACCACTGCTCTGGCTTGTCTTTTCACAAATGATCTGATTCTGGTCCAGTCAAAGCAGTGATCTGGCTTCCATCATCTCAACTTCAATGTGTGCACAATATGGCTCTTTTTTTTTTTTTTAAGATTTTATTTATTTATTTGACAAAGAGATAGAGAGCACAAGTAGGCAGAGTGGCAGGCAGAGGGAGAGGGAGAATCAGGCTCTCTGCTGAGCCGGGAGCCCGATGCAGGGCTCAATCCCAGGACCCCGGGATCATGACCTGAGCCGAAGGTAGCCACTTAACCAACTAAGCCACCCAGGCACCCCCAATATGGCTCTTTTGTGGGCTTTGTTGTGTCCCTTCAAAATTCATATTTGAATTCCTAATCCCAGTGCCTTACAATGTGACTATAATTGGACATAGGATTTTCAAAGAGTTCATTGAAATTAGGTCATGGATCCAATATGGCTGGTGTCTTTATGAGAAGAGACAGGGCCCAGACACACACAGAGGAAAGACCATGTGAGCTCATAAGAGGAGGGCAGCCATCTGCAAGCCAAGGGGAGAGGCCTCAGAAGAAACCAAGCCCACCAACATCTTGATCTTAGACTTCTAGCCTCCAGAACTATGAGAAAATGCATTTCTGAGTTTAAACTGTCCAGTTTGTGGTATTTTTTGTGGCAGCCCCAGCAAGCTTACATAGGCTCCTACACTGTGGAACATGCTTAGTCATCACGCATAAATAGTTCCTGCATTATCTACTTCACTGGAAATCCCTTGCTATTGGATTTCTCTTAATGACTTCATTTGAAAACACCACCACTTCCTGCCAAGGGCTATACCAGGAATCAGATATGACCATTTCCCAACAGAAATACAGTTTCTAGAAAATGGAAGGAGGGATTGTGCTCTTCTCTGGCCTGCCCGGATCCTACTTGTATTAGAACTCTTCTTTCTTGTACTCAGTTCCTATTGATGTGTTCATCTTCCCAACTACACCCATGGACAACTTTAGTGCAAGTTCTCTGCCTTCACCATCCTGGTGTGTGCTCTATGCATGCTCACACACACACACACACACACACACACACACACACACACACACACAC